>NC_134022.1:17040672-17198172 GCF_040712315.1 Castanea sativa
CCCGCACTTTGCCCATTGCTGCAATGGTTGAGTTCACTTGATGCAAACTTGTTGCATATTTCCATGATCGACATAAAGAAATTAATTTTGATCACTCTCAAGGTAAGGAGTGGAGTGATTATGCAATGGGGATCTATACCAATAATCTACAGAAAACTTCAGGACACAATGTGAGGGAATTTAATCATGAAACTGGTGTATATCAAGTGGTTACCCCCGTACAACGACCATAGAGGTGGAGAGGGAAACCACAGTCATGAAGTGCGCGTATTTGCTAGAACATGTGGTTGTAGAAAGTGGCAAAATATTTAGATCTCTTGTTCACATGCAATTAAAGTTTTGCAGCAATTGCATCTCAATGCGACCAGCTATATTGACCCATGTTACAGTTTGGAGAACGCCATCCACACATATTCACATCAATTTGTGGTGCCAATGTCAGAGTTATTGTGGAGGGACGTTCGCGGACCACGGTGGGTGCCTGACCCAAGTCTGTTGCGAGCCAAAGGTCGTCCTGTGAAGTCAAGAATAAGGAATGAAATGGATGGGGTACGGCGAAAACAGGGAAGCCGGAACCCAGATTCGGACTTGAGGGAGATTCAACCGAGGCAGCGATGCGGAGTGTGTCATGAAGAGGGGCATAACCGCAGAAGATGTCCTAATTACCTTGGGGCTTCGACAAGCGGTTCCTGTGGGGCTTCGACAGGCGGTAGTGCTACAAACTAGGCAAGTGCCTTTGCTGTTTTGATATAATATGCTCAGAATTTTATTTGGTTTTTGTTCTTCGCATTTAGGAACTAACAACCGCATTTTAATGTTTTTCAGGCGAGCAGAGGCTCGATTTTGGAATGGCATTCTTCGGTATGGACAAGTGCTAGGCGACCATGTTGTATCAGTATGGACAAGTGTTAGGCGACTATGTAAACTATGTTGTATCGACTTAGTTGTTATTTTGTTTATTGTTGAATGTTGTTGTAATAGAACTAGTAGCTATCCATTGTACTCGTTACATTAGTTGCGTTGTGCAGCTTTTGCCTATAATACTAGCAACCGTAGTACTTTGGCATTAGTAGCACTTACTTTGGCAAGTTCAACCATAAGGGCCTCATTTGTAACAATGATAGCTAGTAATTAGATTGTATGTCGGACGTACTGTGGTTAAATTTGTATGGTCTGTAGCTAAGAGGGCAACTATACTACCCATGAACAGTAACTGTTTTAATCCAGTTTCTTGCATTCAATGTACTCTTCAATCAATGTTTGTATACACTACCCATGTGATGTGTTCTAGATTTGGTTTACAGCTGCAGGGGAAGAAAAAAAAATTCTAGAATACTGTTGCAGAGGAAGGGGGTAACAAAAAAAACAAAAAAAAAACCCAGTGGAAATCAAGTCTCTAAAACTCGATTTCTAATCGGATGGCATAATCGTAAATACTGCTAGTACAAATCGAGTTATAAAGGCTCGATTTATATAGGATTTATTTACCAAAAAGCCACTAAAATGGAAATTGAGTTTCAGAGACTCGATTTCCACTGGGAATTTTTCTAGTGGCAGTTGGCCGTAAATATTTTTGAACTCTCTACTTGGTGTACTCGCTGCTAGTGAACTCGAGTACCGAATATAAATCGAGTGTCTAATACTCGAGTTCCACTGGGTTTTTTCCATAATGGAAATCAAGTGTTCAATACTCGAGTTACACTGGTTTTCATTTGAGACTTCTGGAATTAAATAGTTTAGTTTAAAATTTAAAAAATTGTAAGATTTATTTTGAAACCAATCCACCTTAAATCATAGGATTTAAATTAGAATTTATTAAAAATATAATAAAATGAACCAAACTAGCCTATAACTTTTTTATTTTTGAGAAGAAGTCTAAAACCAAAAAAACTGAGTTCCTAGCAGGTGAAATTTCTTAAATAAAGATATAAGATTTAAATTGTGACCACCAAAAATTAATTAGTATCTTAATATGATGATAAGAGCACCTCATCATGAAATGAATCTCATAGATTAAAATTCTATCATATCAATAAATAAATAATATAAAAATAAGTTATTTTAAAACCACAACTTTTGTACTGTAACTTTTGTCACATTTTGATATAACTAGACTATCACATAGACTTATTATTTTTTCTTCACCACTTTCAATCTAGGTATAAAAAGTTGTGGCACAAAAAAGTTGCAAATTTTCTCTTTGATTTAATGCCATCAAGAATCCCTTGTTCCCCATCTCCTTCATTTTCGCTCCATTTTTTTTTTAATCATCTTGTCAAACAAAAAGCATTTTTGTTTGTGAAGTCAGAAACAATGCTGTTACCGATATTTTATTATCAAACATCTATTCAAATAAATTCCATCTTTCCTTCGTCTAATGATAGTAGATGAAGAGATTGGTAAGTTCTAACTCAAATAAAATAATACAACACAAGACTTTCATTTAGGAATATTTTATTAGTCATTCACTAGAGGTTCATATCTGGACATTTTAGTATATCCCACCAATCCAAACTATCATTGCCACAATTAATCGCATAGTTCTAAAATAAAACAAGAAAATGGTTAGGCCCAAATCTATGAATCGAAAATTGCCACCCCCATGCTACTTAACCAAGATCCCAATAAATCTTTAGCTAAGTTAAATGCTAATACAAATCTGAATGATCCAACTTCATCGCATGTTACTCTCCATATTGTATATCAGCTTGTCTGCCTTTGATTGAACCTGCAATTACACAATATTTGCACAATGAAACAGTGAAAATGAGAGCATGGTTGAACGGACTCCGGAGAAACACAACAATCATAATCAGAGATTCATTAATATTCTGCTCACCACTAAATATGTTTTATATAATTTTGAGAAAAGTAATTATTTTCTAAAAAGGATATTCATATTATCTTTGATCAATGAGATATTGCCTAAAAAACAAGCAGAAGAGGTAAAGGTACAGCAGTTATAACTTCCAATTTACATCAGGGTCTACATCAATATAAAACATTATAACACAACATAAATATTTTCTTTAAAAAAATTGTAATAGAAATAAAGAGAGGAATTCCAGCATTAGCACCTTCTTAGCAAGGAATATTACAACATCAACAGTGCCCTTTGCATATGTCGATCTACCACAAACATTATGTTGAAACTCGAAGGAAACTCTGCAGGAAAAAGAATTAAACCAAATCACTCAAAAGCATATAAGCTGAAACAGTAAAATACAAGCCAGAAAACAATAGAGATAAAACTGAGGATTTTATTGTTACGTTTGATCAGGTGATGTCAGATGATACATATGAAAAGCATGACCAGACAAATGCTCCTCTGGAACTCCCACCATCTCAAGTCGTCGCTGGGGATCCCGTATCATTTGTATCTGACAAAATGTTTTAAACAGAATTGAGAGGAGGATTAAACTCATAAAACATTTTGGATAAAGAATGTTTTTCCAAAAAGTAAGTTCAATCAGAAACAATCAGTCAGTCAGAAATAACACTCTATAATTGGACAGATTTTGTACCAAATTGGAAAATTAAGCTTTATAAACAGGATGTTCTAAATTTTATGAATAGAGAAGCTTAAGCCGACAAGCTAGCAAAAAATAATTTAGATATCTGCCACCAGGCTCTTCTATTGAAAAGAACAGTTTTCCTCTAAACTGGTTTCAAGGAATCTCCTCCAGCGTATGACAAAATAAAGAGATGATTATCCATGTATACTAAATAACATGACCCTTTAAGTCATTTAAATGAATCATATGATTATTAAATAGGTCATCTGACTAAGAAAACATGTGTGAATAGTCATTTGAATTGAAATGTAGTGGGTTGGAAACAAATTTGTCCCTAAGACCCTGGATAGGAGTGCTGTAAGATTTTATAGACGTCTTCTGATCAGCATAACAACAAAGACCATTCTCTCTCCTGTTCTACATGCATCATGTGTCAAACAAATACTGCCAAAACTAGCTAAATAGAATTTCTATCCAAAATGCCAGTGCGGTTTATAAAAGTGGAATGAACCTTAGGAGCTATAAAAGTGGAATTTGGCCACCTGGATTCAAGGCAGTCTAACTGAATTTTGGTACATTCCTCCAGATTTAAAATTTGTTTATTTCAGGTCAATAAAAAATTAACATGCATGAGCAGAACGCTTCCAAGAACCAAAACAAAATAGGCCAATATAAAACTTACTTATGCATATGCATGTTCTAGAACCACCTGTACAATTACTTATTAAAAAAAAAAGAACCAGCTGTCAGAAATTGATGCTGAATAAGAAACTTATCCTAGCACTAGCATAATCATCCACTAATTCATAATAATTATTTTGGAAAAGGAAAATTGATCCGATACTATATAAAAAGAATACTCTACAAATTCTTTTAACTTACTTGGTCCATATCAAAAGACACCCCAATTTCTGGAAGCAAGAAATAACAGCTTTAGCAGTTCCAGATGTGTCCACTTTGCTTGTTTGATGGGATTCCATCACCTAAAATTTGAAATTAATGCATCAGACACTACTGAGAATATGTCGCAGTAAAAGGATAGACAATGGGTAAGGAGAGCTAAATTGTGAGACTTCTTGGTACATGTAAAGATTGCAGTGATTAAGATACTGAGATAAGATTTATTACAAATAAATATCAGGCTAGTGATGCTGATACTGTATTTGAAACTGGATTCTTGTTATTGAAGTGAAGAAGTTTCTACTCTTTTTTTTTTTTAAATTAAAAAAAAGAATCAAAATTATCTTATTTTATGGACCTATATTGCAGTCATAAGCTGAACATTTTTTCTAATTGCTAGGCTTAAGGCCAAATTTAGATAACCAAAAGCATTGAAGACTACTCATTCATTACAATTATAATTAAGTTTTCAAATTATGTTTGCAAGCATATTTAATTGCAAAATATATAATCTGACACCTTTCTAGCCTATTTTTCCATTTGCTTCAACATTTGAAAAATCTGATTATCTCATGTTTTTATCAAGTGCAACGAAAAAAATAACTCACCAAAAATAAAATGAATACAAAATTACTGCCCAGGAGTAAGAAGATGATCAAGTTAAAAGAACCATTTAATGAGTGCTAAAAAATAGGTTAAAATCAGTGTGGCCGATACCGTACCGGTACCGGCCGTACCGGCCGGTACATACCGTACCGGCCAGTGCACCGGTACCGGTACACTTTTATATTGTACCGGAAAAAATACCGGCCGTACCGGCCAATTTCGGGCAATACCGGCCAGTACCGGGCGGTATAGAAAAAAGCTTTTTTTTTTTTTTTTAGTTTTGTAATTTTCGAATTTTTGTAAAGGTATAATGGTAACTTATTTACATTAACTTCTTAGTATTATTTATTTTCTTAGTATGCAATAAACAACTAAGCTTTTTATTTTTTATATTGTGTTTTTTTTTTCTTTTATTTGATACTAAAGTCTAAAATTATGAATAATTTGTTCTAAATTGAGGTAATATTTTATAATAAATTTTTATATTTACTATAATATAAGTGAAATATTATATGTTTATAAATATGGTTCTAGATATTTTGGTGTGTGTGTGTGTATATATATATATATAAAATAGCGGTAAACCCGAAACGGTATACCGGTATTGACCGGTATCCGAAATATATCGTACCGGTGACCAAACCGGTACAGTCTCCGGTACGGTATTGACTTCTTTGGTTAAAATAGCTACCTTTAGTCCCTCCTAGTTGTACATAAGATTTTTATGTTTGCGGAGTCTATGAGAGGCGATTGGTAAGTAGCCTTACCCTAAATTTTGGAGAGACTGATTCCCAAACTCAAACCAACAAATAAATCTCACGTCTAGTGATTTGGTAAAGGCTATTTTGAATTCATCAAATAAGGGGCAACTGCAGCACCATTATTGTTTTCTACTTATTTTTTATAAGGACTATAATTTTGTAGTTACTAGTATGGCTTAGTTGAGTTGAATATTATTTTGAATGATAGCTTGAAATAACCATTAACAAATAAGAAATCAAAATCAAGTAATTAAAACAACTTCAGCCTCCATCTTCACCCCCAAGAAAAATCCCAAGATTGAGAGAGAATGAAACCTGTAGGGAGTAACCTGAGAAGGCCCCAGGAAATTGCTCTGCCATAATTTCCATGGCTGCAAGAAATGCAACAACCTGACCAATCCAACAATCTATAAGAACAAGAACAGAAAATTCCCAAAGTGTTAAACTAGACCCAATTAAGTGTAGTGAACTCTGGTCACCTGTTTACCCATTTGTGGGGAAATTACTGCATAAACTTTAGAGTCTTCTACTGTCTTATATAACCAGTCCGTCTCCACCAGTAGTTCCCATCACAAAGGGTACTCCAACTTTACAATATAGCTCTGCATTATCTACACATCCACAACACAAAATTTAAAGAAACTAAACAAACTCGAAAGATACATAGAAGCATTAGAGTGTAAGTATCAATACAGTAAAGTTGTAGATGATATTAAATACTTTATTAATTAATTAAAAAAACAAGATTCCTAAAAATTACTAATGAAGACTCAAACGATCGATGAACTCAACTAAAGAACTACAAGAAACCCTGTCACTCAGTCAGTTAAGTCCACTGAAAAAGTATTTAATTAATTAATAAAGTATTTAATTAACCCTGTCACAAATGCCCACACAGTCAGTTAAGTCCACTGAAAAAGGCAGCCTTCCAAGTGTACATGATACGTTTCCCATGTACCAAAGGCATTCCTTAAGAATGCAAATGAAAGTGATTAGAATGATTTATAATCGCATTTATGTTTGTGTTGCTCTAGAGGAACATATCAAGATATGGTCATAAGTCTAATATGCCTTATTTTGTTGGAAATAAGGCTTTGATGTCATTTTTGTACTAGTGAACTTGCCTTCAAACTTATAAATTTGTTTCTAGATCAATATCACCATTAATTATATGATAGATGGTTTTCCAAGCTCCCTTGAGGCATGAACTCATATACTAGCAGCCTTTGATCATCTTCAATGCAGTAACCAATAAGCTTGACCATTCCAGGATGAACCAGATCACCAAGAAAATTTACTTCAGCCTATTACACAAGATGAGGAAAATAGATGAAATATAATAAGAAAAACATCAATAAATTTGGGCAACAAAAGTTACAAACCAGCCACTCTTTATGACCCTGAAGCCCATCATGGTTGAGAGTTTTTACAGCAACAGTAAGCCCTGTGCCAAGTTTCACCGGAGCAGTTCCATTTTCTTCAATCCACCCCTTGAACACAACCAAAACCTCCTTCACCCAGAAGACTTTCAGGTCTAAAATTTCTTGTTGCCAACTTAAAATCAATAAATGAGAATTTTTGCAGACGAGAAGCAACTTTAAGCTCTTCTTCAAGCTTGGAAGTGGATGAATTACTTTCTGCATTACTAGTGGTTGAGGATGGGACAATTGGAGCTGTAGGTTGGTCTCTGCTTGTATCATTGGTTGATTTACTTTCAACTGAACAGAGTTGCAAAACCAACATATAAGAATTTAAACTAACATAAATGAATAAGCCAGGCAGGTAGATATCACGCATTACAACACTTTGTAACAAAGAGCAAATCAGATTTAAGCAAACATAATAAATTAATATTAGTAGTGATTCTGGAAGAGAGTTTGAGAGTATGAGAGTATGAAGTTTCCAACAGAAAACCATAATAAACATAAGACAAATATATGAAATTAGGTGTAACATTATTAGATGTATCTGACATGAGAGGAGTGGCAAGGGAGAAAGAGAGAGCACTGGATAATAAAAAGAATCAAAACATTTATTCGACTTGATTATGAAATATTTGCTTGAAGTATGAGCCATGCCTGTATATGCCGTATAGTGTAATCATAGAAATATGTTCCTATCTAACATAGAAATCTTTGTCCCTCTTCTGTCTAGTTACCTTTTTTGAACCTTACGCCGTCTCGTATAATGAGGAGGAGGTCTTGCATGTCCTTCGTCAGATGCCTCAGGCCCAGCTTTGTGTCCATGTTTGTGCCCCCCTGTCCCACAAGGAGGTGCCTTTGATATGCGTTTCGGCCGACCTGCTGGCTCTGCAGGTAACCCAACAGCCTGTTCAGCCTGAACATGGGGTGGGTCGGTGCCCGAAGAAGGGCCAGTGGACATACTGTGGGAGGGTGGCTGTGTGTGCATGTCAGGAGGGGTTGGATCAAGACCCAGGTCAAAGGATGGAATGAGTGACAGCTCAGGAAATGGCCGTGGGGTGGGTGGACGGATCTCAGACCCAGGACATGGATGTGGGGTGGGTGAAGGGATGGTGGTAGGGCTAGGGGATGGATGTGGGATGGGTGAAGGGATGGTGGGGCTAGGGGATGGATGTGGGATGGGTGAAGGGATGGTGGTAGGGCTAGGATATGGTTGTGGGATGGGTGAAGGGATGGTGGGGCTAGGGGATGGATGTGGGGTGGATGGGTGGGGATCGAGGGTAGGGACAACTCTCGGGGTAGCAACAGGCGGACGAGAGCCACATCCGGCAGGAGCTCTGCTCGTGCTTGGCCTCTCAGAAGTGCTTGGGCTTGGGCTTTAAGTAGGCGCTACCGCAGGAGTAGCTACCTCCTCATTCGGGGCCTCAGGGATAGGAGGTTGTACGCGGCCAATCTCCTGCACTACCTTCAGCACATCAGTAATGTCCTTGTGGTCCTCTGTGCCCACTAGGTGACGCCTCAACAAACGGGCATATCCTTTAATCTGCACATGAAAAAAAGTAGCTAATAATGGTTAGGAAAGATGTAGCTAGCACATAGAGTAGACCAAAAATGCTAATTAAAAGTTCAAATGAACATAAATTTAAAAATAATAAAAATGGACATAAGAATGTATACCATAACTCTAATAGTGGTTAGGAAAGATGACCTTAGAGCATCTCAAAATAGTTTTTTAAATGAACAAAGTTCTCTATAAGGCATCTTAAGCAGACAACAGCTTTAAAAGAGAGGTTTGATGCTGAGAAGACATTAGACCACATATATCACATTTTCTAAACAGTGGTTTCATGCTAAGAAGTATGGTAAGATGTAGAACACATGGAAAAGTTACCATTATAATTAATCTAGCATCGAGGACATTGATGAACCTCCGAGTTACCCTTTTGTACCAATCGAAGTACTTGTGTTGTGGAGGCATATCACCGAGCACTACTTCACAACGCTGTTGAAGGCAATTACCCCACTCCGCAATATGTGCAGCATGTTTCCGCATCCAATCAACACCAACCTTCTCCCTCAAATCAATGCCATGAAGCACTGTATCGGTGTTAACATTACTGGAAATTTCTTGGATCATCCCGAATTGACGAACGACACGATCCGGTATATGTTTCTCTACTAGGTGGAAACATACAACCGGCATCGTTGCCGTTTACACGGCCCTCCCTGCAACACACCACGGTGGAAGGTCCTCGAATTCAGCTTCATACGGCTGCCACACCACCTACAACAGCCAAAAAATAAGTACGCAACACATTAGGCAACAATGTTTATATTTCAAACTTCACCAAACCTATATCTTGTTCCTAAACATGTTAAACAAGACATTTTCATACCTGGCCTGGCAACATTGAAACTATTTGCTCGCGACACCTGTCCAGGAAGATGTGGGCGGGCCTGTTTTTCTTGTTTGGGACCCACAACCACCTACAATCAAGAACAAAGGATCATTAACTTTGTAATATTTTCCCACTGAGAAAATCATATGATTAAAACTATAATGTAATCAATCTATGGATGGTCAAGTTAATGTAATGAAGTTGTATTCACAATTTGCATATAGACTCTCTATGGATGACCAAGTATTTATAACCTTAGCCCACTCACTATCTTTTCACCTAATCATTACAAACATAATTTGTTATGCTGCATTTAGAGTAACAGTTCTAATGAGATATTTAATCTAGCAAATTGAAGCTTGGTTAACTAAGCAGCTTTTATGTACTTATAAAATAAAAAAAAACTAAAAATTAAGAATTAATGTCTTATATATTAACCTAGTCATATAATTTAGGAAATTTGACACAAAATTAGAGTATATTAACCTAATGGTATATATTGAACCTCAGTTTAAAATTGTTTAATATTGGCTTAAATAATTCCTAGAAGCTTGTAAAATAAATAAATAAATAAATTGAAGATACATAACGTGTATGAGGTAGAGACTTACTTTAGGGACAATGGACCACGCATTGGGGGACCATAAGCACCCACTGGTGGGCCATGTTTAACTGTCGGGCACAAATATGGGAACCTAGCCCATGCCCAATACTGGACCAACAGTAAGCACCCATCAATCTGATTAACTTTCTTGTCGCTTGCCCTGCACAACTCTCAGTACAACCATGCAAGGCAAGCACTTCCCCAACTGTACCTTCGTGGGTTGCGAAGGTCTTCCAACTGCTACACCCACATTAGATGCACCCTATCGCCGGATTTGTCCATGAAGATTGTGTCCCCTAGTAGCGCTAGGATGTAGCATCGTGCGTACTTATGCAGCTGATCCTCTATGGCATTAGGCAGCAATGGATTGGCAACAGCTTCCAAAAGCTGTTGGATGAGAATCCTCTGGCCATGAAGTTTCTTTCTCTGATCATTTACAGGTCGGAAGCCAAGAAATTCGTCGCACACATTCTCCCGTTCTTTCTACGTGCTCCCTGTTATGGCCTCGCCGTCAACAAGAAGCCCGAGAAGAACCTCCACATCTTGCAATGTGATGATGACCTCACCATTTGGCATGTGAAAGGTGTGAGTCTCCTGCCACCATCGCTCCACTAAGGCTGTTATCAAGCCGTGGTCAATCTCTCTATCCAGGGTCCTGAGGAGTCCCTTCAAACCAAGTGCCTTAATGATGTCAACGACTCGGTCGTCCATCATTGTCTCTCGATCAGAGAACTCTTCACTACGGGCATGGCATTTAAGGGACCCTGGGTCCTGCACAGAACAAAACCATGTTTTAATATATGACAGCAAGTGCATGTATATTGTTGAATTAAATGTGTGTACATAGGTTAAATCTTTAATGTTGTGTTTTACCTGCCCATTCCAAATAGCTTCTAACTGATGGTTGGCCTGCAATGTCAACACCAACTGGTCAATGGGGCTAGGCTGCGCATGATCAATCTGTATAGCATTTGCAGCAGCCATACTGCACAAGAATGATAAGTAATTAGCACGTAATAAACATTATTGAAAACAAAAACAATTTTCACGTATATTGGGGTCCAATTTTCAGCTGGTTTTTTTTTTTTTTTTACAATTTACCATAGTGAAAACAGTTTTAACCGGTTTTAACGTTGTTATCTGGTCCGGTTCAATGACATGCCAAACACCCTTCTTTGAAACCATATTTGTCTTTGTGTGTGTGAGAGTTTATTGCTTTAGAGTGAATCAAATGGTCTAACTGTTCAAGTTAACTCATATACACGTGTGAGCTTGGGTGTGCTTTTTTATTTTTTTTATTGAATACAATTGTGCAGCCTGACTCAATGCATATATATGTGTGTGTGTGTGTGTTTGAATTGGTTTGTTGCTTTAATGAATCCAATGGTTCAAGATATCTTTTGTTGAAGGTATTGCTTTGCATTGGTTTGTTGAATTGGTAAATCAATTATGCATGTCTGTTATTATTCTATGTGAAACCACTTGCATTCACCATCTACAAAAGATGAACTTAAGATAGTTGTGGGTTAAAACTATCTTTTTTATATAATTTAATTAGTATTCTTATACAAATATACAAATTTACTTTTGAATTTTATTTGTTTACTGCATTAATGAGTCAATTTGTGTTCTATCTCTATTGTCTGGTTGTCTATGTATTTGTGTCTCTACTTTGGGGAGGTTAACTGAAATTAAAAGTTAAATTGGTTTTTTCTAATGGTAAAATTGATGATTTTTGTGATTGGAGGTTCCTAAAGCTGTGTGATTCATTGACCTTAATGGCAACTGAGGGATAATAGCTGAAAGGGAATTCAGTGATTAAGACTACAAATCCAACCATATGAGTAGAGACTGCTAAAATCTCACATTGATATCTGATACAATTTGCATGTTCAAACCTGTTTTAAAGTAAGATCTAATCCAATCAATAGGAAAATTTATTTCTCTTTCTATTTGTTACTATTGTTAACTTATTACAGACTTGGATACCTCAGACTAATTTGGATTCAATGAGTGGCAAAGTTTCATGGCGTCTTAGTTTCCTCTTGTTAAATTTTCTCAAACACGGCAATCTCAGCACAATCAAATCAATCAGAGTACCATGGAAAATTAACAAATAGAAAATTCCTCATGTTAAATTAACAAATAACAAAAATATTCTCGCATTTTCTTGGGAACCAAACAGAGTACCACACGAAACCACAAACCCACATGAAAAAATCACACAATAAGAAAATCATACCTGAGAGAACTGAGTGAGAGTGGAGAGGGTGCTTGAGAGTGAAGACTGAGTGAGTGAGAGTGGAGAGGGCGAGTGAGAGAGGCGTAAGAGTGAGAGAGGCGCGAGCGTGAGAGGGTGTGTGAGGGTGGAGAGGCGCGAGCGTGAGAAGGTGGAGAGGGTGTGAGAGAGGCATGAGAGGGAGAGTGACAGAGAGTAGAGAGAGGCGTGAGAGGAAGAGGTACAGAGAGTGGAGAGAGGCGTGAGAGGGTGAGTGACAGAGTGGAGAGAGAGGTCTGTGCAAGATGCGTTATTTTTTGAAAAAACCCTATTAGAAATCGAGTCTCAAAGACTCGGTTTCCAGTGGCTTCCACAGATCAACTAGCTTCCATGTGTTGAACACATCACATACAAATCGAGTATTTAAAGGTCGATATATAAATCGACTCTCTAAGGCTCGATTTTTAGGTGGCCGCCATGTGGAAAAGCGCCACATCAGATCTGATCAGACAATAGAAATTGAGTCTCTGAGACTCGATTTATAGGTTCAAAATTGACTCTCTAAGAGTCGAGATGTTAGTATTATATAAACTTTCGAAACAGTAACTACTAACTATATTGTTGAGTAATTATGGCTAATTGTCCATTTTCGCCTTAATAAAGTAACTTCTCTTTTTTCAAACCTTTTCTCCCAAACTATCACTGAACTTGACTGAATGGGCCTCTGATGAAGTTTTAATTCTCCTCCTCTCTGATGAAGAGAATGGACCTAAGTGGACCAAACTACACTAAACAAACCAAATAGAGCAAAATGTTACGCTAATATGCTCACCAGCAGCCACTATATATGCACTTTTAAATAATATATATATGTATATATATATATATTCTCAAACTTTTTTTAACATATATTCTTTCAGAAAGCAAATCTCCACTATCTTTTGGCTGTGTGCTATTTTTCACAATTATTAGATCTATTGTGATTGAAATAAAAATATTTTTACTATGTACTAATTGCTACTAAAAACTCTAACAAAAAATAATTAAAAAATAATTGCTACTAAAAATCACTATTAAATTATTAATATTACTTTCACCATATTCTGATCATAACGTATACATCAGCAATATTTCATAAAATTTTATCACTGAAAGGGAACTTAAGAAACCGCGCTTAAATACACTGAGAGAAAACTTAAGAAACAACACCTAAATACTTTGTCTAAATATTTGTGGTTCTCGTTCTCGTTCTCCTTCTCCTTCTCCTTCTCATTCTCATTAGTTCTAGATTTGTGCTTTTGTAATAAAGGAACTCATATTGGCCACAAATAATAAATAATATGCAAGATATGCGCAGGTTAGAAAAAGTCCTTATTACATATTCTCGCCACATATGCACTCTTTCAACGCCCAATCTCAATTCCATGATTAACACTTACTTTCAACAAAATTGCATTAACCATGCACGTAAACTGTTTGATCAAAACCCCTCGTCCCGAAACGTCGTCTCTTGGAACACAATGATCAATGGTTATGTTAAGAACCACCAAATGCAACATGCCCACGACTTGTTCGATGAAATGCCCATGAAAGACGTGGTTTCATGGAACACCATGCTATCAGGTTTTCACAAGACTAAAAATCCAGAAGCAGTGTATTTATGCCTTGTACAAATGAGAAGGGTTGGTTTTAGACCCAATGAGTATACTGTATCTATAGTGATTAGTGCATTTTTGGACTCAGTGTTCAATGTCTTAGTCTCACAAATCCATGCTCATGCCATCTGTTTGGCTCTTAATATGAGTGTTTTTGTTGGGTCAGCATTGATGACAGGATACGCGAACGTGGGGAATCAGGTGGGTTTTGGGAGAGTGTTTGAGGATATTTTGGTTAAAGATGTCACATCGTGGAATGCGTTGGTTTCCGGTTATATGGAATTGGGTTGCATGGTTGAGGCTCAGCGAGTCTTTGATGCGATGCCTGAGAGGAATATAGTCTCTTGGACTAGTTTGGTAAATGGGTATATTTGCAATAAGAGGATAAATGAAGCTCGGTCTGTTTTTAATAAAATGAGTGAAAGGAATGTGTTTTCATGGACTGTAATGATTAGTGGCTATGTGCAAAATCAGAAATTTATGGATGCATTAAAAATTTTTATCTGGATGTTGAAATCAGGGTGTCAGCCTAATCATTTTACTTTTTCAAGTGTGTTAGATGCATGTGCTGGGTGTTCTTCCCTTATCATGGGACAGCAAGTTCATTCTAGCATTTTAAAGTCTGGAGTACCAGGTGATGACATCTTGTCAACCTCAGTGGTTGATATGTATGCAAAATGCGGGGACATTGAAGCGGCATTTAGCTTTTTTGAGTCCATGCCAAATAAGAATTTGGTGTCATGGAATTCAATAATAGGAGGTTTTGCTAGGCATGGATTAGCAATAAGAGCATTGGAGGAGTTTGAAAGAATGATAAAGTTTGGTGTTAGGCCTGATGAAATTACATTCATCAACGTGTTATCAGCATGTGGGCATGGAGGGTTGATTGAAGAAGGTGAAAAGTACTTCAACTCCATGGTTGAGTACACAATAAAAGCAGGAGTGGAGCATTATGCTTGCATGGTAGATCTCTATGGGAGAGCAGGTAAGCTCGAGAAAGCAGAGAAATTTATCAAAGAAATGCCTTTTGAGCCTGATGTTGTCGTATGGGGTGCATTGCTTGGTGCATGTGGGTTGCATTCAAGCTTGGAACTTGGTCAGGTTGCTGCAGACAGGATTTGCAAATTGGAAAACGGTCATCCTGCAGTGTACTCAATACTTTCAAAGATTCAAGGTGAAAAGGAAGAATGGAGCAGTGTATTTGAGTTCAGGGAAATGATGGAAGAGAGGCATATTAAAAAGCAGAAGGCAAGTAGTTGGGTTGAGTCTCCTTTTGGTGACAGATAACAAAATGACAGAAATGCTTCTAGTAAAGTCATCTTTGCTACCAAATTATTCAACCAAAGATCTTTCCACACAACAAAATCTTTTAATGAAGTCTTCTACAACGAGAAATGAATTTTCAACATGCATCACAAGGGATAAGAATTTTTCTTCATGAAGTTGCTCAACAAGATACCAAGTGCAAAGATGGTTGATGTCTCAGTTACATCTACTGCAGCAGAAACCCTATGATCTGATGAAAGATTAAAATAAATTAGGATAGAGTCAACAGACGGAGCATAAAATAGAACACAAAATGTGGGATAGAGGATTTGTATTCCCCAAAACGATGAATAGTGCAAGTCTTTGGCAAAGTTTGGGTACATATCTCTAATGAAAGTGAAATGATGAGCTTGGATCAACTTATTATTGACTAAACTCTACATGGCAGAAAAGATATTACACAGTAACATTCAAGTGGTTGGACTATAATTCTTTGTTATTAATTGTAAAGTGACATTGCTGCATGCGTGGTGGCCATGGGCTGGCTGCTTGCTGTATGCTTGGGCTGTTATCAGCGGAATGCAGCAATGGCTTGCAGCATGCGTGAGTAACCATGGAGTGTTGCCAGTGGCAAGCACGCATGGCTTGCTGCACGCGTGGGTGGCCGTGGCTTAGTACCAGCAGGCTATGCTGCAGATCAAGAACTCACCAACAAAGATGCCATAGTTAAAGAAGCATGTGAGAAGATTAAGGCCACTAAAGAAAGAATGAACTGGATCTACTACTTCAAGTACCGAGGGGAGGAGTTTGCAGTAGGGGACATGGTGTATTTCAAGTTGCAGCATTATATACAACTCTCAGTGGCAGTTAGAAGCATCATCATGTCATCTGCTAGATATGTTGGTACATTCAAGATTTTGCAGAGGGTTGGGCCAATGGCTTATAAGTAGGATTTGCCTGTTGATGCACACATTCTTCCCATATTCCATGTCTAAGCTTCTTAAATAAAATTGGGAAACATTATCAGTTCCAACAACCTTTACCAGCCGTAGGTGCGGATGAAGGAACATTAATGCCCTTGCCTATGGTTGATTGGTTGTTCTCGACCACAGAACTTGTAGTAGGAAACAAGAAGTCTTGATTCTCTGGCAAGGGTCATCCCCTGCTGATGCTACCTGGGAAGAACAAGTCCTCATTAACAACAATTCTTGATTTTCTCCTTGAGGACAAGTTTAGCTCTCCCAAGGGGAGGGGAGATATAACGGTTCAAGTGGCAGGATATTTGGGTTACGTTATTATTTATTTTAATAATGGTTAGCTAGTTTAGAGATAAGCTCCTTAGTTTTAGTTAGTTGAATAATGGTTAGCTAGTTTAGAGATAAGCTCCTTAGTTTTAGTTAGTTGAATCGGTAGTGGTTTGTTAGTTATGTAACTTATGTTCCTACTTTGTAAGAGTTTAACTACTCCAAAAATAAATGAGATCATTGCATTCTGTTATACACGAGTATTTTGGAGGATGTGGCTCCCTTGATGTAGCCATAAATTTCCTTGTTTCTGTTTTTCTGCAGAAAGAGTTCACCATAGGGAATGATAAAGGTCCTGGGACAAAGTTACTATTTACCAATTAAATAAGCTAAAATCATGTGTTTTGTTCTTCTCATAATTTTCAGGTTCGAAAGAAGCTTGTGAGAAATTTCCTTATTGTTCTTATTGTATGCAAGGATAATGTCTCACCCATGTTGCCCAATAACAAATCTCTTCACCTGGAATTGGAAGAGTCATTCCTAAGAATAATCTCTACACAGCCTAGGAGCTGTTGCAGCAGTGCCTCAGCTTCTCAACCCAAAATGTTGAAGATTGCCCACATTTTTTCACAGCATTAAACACTTGGTTCAGCTGTGAAGCTTGACCTCTGCAAGCAGGCAACCTCTGTTAGAAAGTAGTACCGGTGTTAATGTTGTGGTTAAAGAATGTTGTTTCACTTCACCATTTTGCTTCTGTCATTGCTGAGGTTTATCCTTTTTCTATCAAATATTGTGTATACTAAATAGCATTTAGAGAGAACTTTGTGTGTTGTGCATATAAAACTGGATCTTTCCCACCTCTGCAACAGAAGCAAGTCTGAATGCTTTTGAAATCCTTCCTGACATCATCCTATCTGGCCATATTTAGTGCTTATCTAATTATCTGAAAATAAGTTCCACTAGGAGAAGGCTATTGCTAACTGTATCCTGGCTGCTTAGAATGCAATCTGACGCATTTCATTCCAACTTCCCATTTGGAAATTTGGAAGCCTGTCAGATACCTCTAGAAATGGCTTTTGAACGTGGTTAATTTTTACTATTGCATTTGCAGTCTGATTACAATTACAAATGCAGTTCTTATTTGGAGTTAAATTTTGGCAAAACCATTCTCTTGTCAGTGAGGGACTTTTTAATTTCCATTGATTAAATATGACGAGTAATAATCATCTTCATACAATGAAATGGGTTTTACATATGGAGAAATTATTTTGTGTAAACAGTTAAATTAGAATGATGACAATATAGCCATCAAGAAAAAAACCAACAAAATAAGTACGAACACAAATTATTCATGACCTGTTAAAGGGGATCTACATTTCTTTCCATTACTCAAAACTACTCTGCTATCAACACCTTAGAAAACAAAAGAACTTCACAGATAAGGCCACGCCAGACAACACTAGCTACATAAGGATCTCAACACACTAACGTTCCCTACAAAATCAAGTGAGAGATGCTGAAAGATTTTCTGAATTTATGGTTGTACATTTGAAATAAATGAACCTTTTATATTAGATGCAAGGCTTAGCCCCAGCAGAAACCAAGAAAAGCTTGAACTCATACATTCCTTTACTTGATTGCAAAAGCCATAAGCCCCTCCATATTGTCAACTGGAACACGTCAGAAGTACCACTAAGTTGCCTTAATTTGTTTCATAGGGGTGTTGAATGGACGGCATTTGGCTAGAAGGGAAAACAGGGAAAATGTGGATTACAGTGGTCGCCTTCTAAAGTTTCTGGTGGTGCCTTGGTATGTTCGAACCAGCAAGCCCACTCCAATTCCAATTCCAAGACAAACACTAAGGCCAATCCCGACACCCACTCTTACACCAGCATTGAACCATGTAAGCTCTCCATCTTCACCTTCAAAATATGTTGACCCAAAGCATGGGTTATTGTAGTATTCATTTTCTGGTTTGTGCTTCAGGAATTCTGACATCTGCAAAGTTTAAATAAAATCAGGATGCTAGGTTATGGGAAGCAAAATTTAGTAGCAAAGTAAAATATGTGTAAACATAAAAACATAGTGAAGAAATATTTGTTAATAACCCAAAAAAATTATAAAGCATATGAGTCATGGGAAGTATTAGCAACATACCAACTACGAAAATCATATGGATGAAAATTAATTAAATCCTAGCTAGTTGCTACAATAACAATATCAATTATGACCACATTTGGACTATTGCACCCACTAGAACTTAATGTGCGATGCTGTTGACTCCAACCAATCAAGATAATTACAGAAATTGCATACTGGTCATCAGTGTGAAGATTAAGTTCCTATAGGGATTAAAGCACTTTTTGCCTTCTTGAGAGTATTTAAGTATCATAAAGTAATTCAAAGAATGTCAAGAGGCAACAATATCTAAATAAGGGCATCTATTTGTAGATCAGCTGATATACTAATGAAATTCACAAATGAAAAGATGCTTTAGTAGATAGAGGAAGAACATCCATATCCATATAGATACGTTCTGTAATTATGTGGACACAATATAGAATGAACCAAAAGGTAAGTTCACCAGAGAGCTCCTACGACTCCATAGAACTTTGGGTTTAGCAGCATTTGACTCCTCAACAAAGTAGGTGATCTCTTTATTAGTTTATGGCCACGTTTTAGCACTAGTGGAACTAAGGCAACAAAAGAGAAAATTATATATCTACACCATAAGCAAACTATAATACTTTACAGTGACTAAGTTCAAGGTGGTATGTAGTAATAAAAAGAATTTTTCTACTCTTTACAAGGCCAAGGTAATGTTGAGAACACCTCTTTACTAAATCAGAATGGGTGCATAAGTGTACATACGGGTTCCATGATTATTTCTTATTCATAAATGTATACAATACGTAGAAAACCATGAAACTGAAAAAATAGGATAAAAAATATTTTTATTATACGTCTCTTCCAAATTCTAATTAGTCACTAAAATAATGTCATACGAAATAAAAAGGGTAGTATTGTATTAGTTCTTAGCTTCAAAACATTTGCCAGCACCTATCCTTCTGACCATTTAGGATAAGATTGTCTATGCCTTACAGGCATCCAATATTCTATGCAACAATCAAATAGAGTGAATATTTATGCAGCAAGCATAGGCGAGTTTAATGCAACACACACACAAAATATGAACAGAACATCTAAAAGTCAGAAAAACAAATCCAATCTAAAATTTAAAGATTTAGATTAGCAAAGCAGTACATGCAAATTAGGCCTGTGAGGAACATCTTTCTGGCTTTCAGTCGCCTCATATTCAGGTATCGAATCCAACATGCCCTTCCTCATTTGCCTTCTCCGATGACTGAGCTGCAAAGTCTTTGTTAAGATAATTGGAGTGCTCAAAAAGGACCCTGCAATGTAGACCTCAATTGTAGGTGAAGCCAAGTCTGGCCCCAGCATTGGCTTCCCCTTAAAGAAGCCAGTTTCCACGGTAGTATCTGATGCACAATCAATGCTCCATCCCTGGCCTTGATTATTTGATTTTCCAACAAAACCATTGCTATTACACAATTCTAAAACCCCTGATAACACAAGAACATCCTTATCAAAGACCTCAAACTTCACACTTCCTGTCATCCTGATACAATCAGTGCTCACAAATGTAGCTTCTTCAGACTTCTTATTTAATCGATCCCTTCTAAGAAGGGTTGACAACCCGTCAGAATATATGCCAGCTCGAACACCATTGACTTCAAGAAGCGTATCACGATCAAGCGGAATATGGTTCAGTGTGAGGTACTCAGGAGAGGAATCATCAATCTTGCACTTGCTAACTCTAACATAAAAAACCCTCAAATCAAGCCAAGGTAATGATACCTTGATGCAGGGTTGATAAGAAGAGTTCCTCATAACCATGTCCCTATTGTAAGCTGGCTAATTCAATTAGATGACTTGTAAGAATTCTCCATTGCCGGAAGAGTTTAATCTTCAGTAAAAATTTTCCACTTTAATTGAGTTGATGAGTTGTGATAATTCAAACAAATGCAATTCAGGCAAGGAAAGAATACCTGCAGCCATATGAATGAAGTCAGACCATTGATATTTACATGGCATAATTAGGACACAGCAAAACCATAAACCCAGCTGATCAGTGTGCCCAAGAGAAAGGATTGGGGGTGTCAATCTATAATAAAAGAGATTAAGCCCTACTTCTCCAAAGAACCAAACTGAACAGAGGAATCTACATGAACAAAATAAATAGAAAAAACTTTTTATTTTATAATGGCAGAAATTCAGTTCCAAGAGACAGAACACCTCATAGAATAAATAAATAAGAAGGAATGAGGAGCTGTCTAAACTCTGAACTCAACTGGATATGAATCTTACCAAGATAGACAGCATTAACATTTTGCTCATGTAGGTGATAAATTACTAATTGTTCTAAACGTTTTAGTTGTTAGAAAAAAGGATTTTGATACCATGATAAATTATGAATTGTCCCAAAATTTTAAGCAGTGAAGAAATAGTGAATTTCATCAACTATCATTCTAACTGTAGGAATTGCGTACAGAAACAAAGGACAAATAAATAAGTAGAGGAAAGGCCAAAGCGACTAACAAACCAGAAACAGAAAGGAAAGATAAAGAAGGGTTAAGAAGATGAAAAATCCCAGAGAAAAGTCCAAATAAAGTATATAGCTTAAGCCCAACAAATGTTCATCGCAAAATTAAAAGCTGAAGAAAATAGTCTTTACCAGACAGGGAACAATTTAAATGATAAGTTACATGTAAATAAAAACCACTTAGTTTACCTTCAAAGAAACGAAGAATCGCCACCAACCAGAGCAATATGGTTTTTAAACACTAGAGAAAGAATTAGTATATGAATATCTCCTTTTATATGGTATTTCTGAAATTGCAATTCCGAGAAGATGAAAACAGACAAAGAATAGAATACAACCATCTGATTAGAGAGTAACAAAACTTTAGCACAAAAAATAAAGTAACGGAACAAAAACCACAGATTTCAATGAAATTGTCACCTGGCTGGCTGGCTGTAAACGACAAATAACTCACGTCATGTATACTACTATGCAGAAAAAAACATAACACACACTCTCTCTCTCTCTCAAAAATTACCATGGAATAATGCAAAACCAAAACCGTATATTCAACAACCAAAAAAAAAAAAAAATCCCACCTCAAATAATATATTCCACTTGACAGTTACAAGCTCTCTTTGCAGCCTCTAGATTGAATAAAGAAGAATAATCGAATATGAGCCTCTACTCTAGTCTGAGAATTGACCCTCCAAATCCAATACTACAAAAACAGAGCTTTCGATCTTCTATAGAAGAATCGTGGCCATGCAAAGTACAACTTGTCAAATCGCAAACAATAAACGACAAAAGTCCCTGTATTTGACAAACAAAATTGGGATGTCTTTGTATTCAAATTCAAAAACTGAGAACAACCCAAGTCCTCAATTTTCACGAACAATAACAGGTTATCTTGTACTCAATTCGTTTTATTATTATTTTTTAATTTCTTTTTGTTGGATTAGCAAGTATTACTGGTCCATATATTATAATCGTAGACTAGGGTCACTCAGTATTTGATATTCTTCAGATCTTATCCAATAAAGGAACACGCAGGTTCACAAGGTCGGCATATTGAAAATTTGAAAGGGATGGGCAAGCGTTATACTATTACACAGTAAAGATTTATTATGAATTTATGAGATAATAGCCCCTCTCTCTCTCTCCAGATTAACGAGGTTAATATATATGGTGCAAGGCTGCAAGCAACTTGTGACACAACAACTTCATAACTTGTTATCCATAAACAAATAAATAAATAAACCCTTCATAACTTCTTTTTTTTGTTTTTAATTATAAATCATTACTTGTTTCATTACTCTGTTAAATTGTGATTGGTATAACTTTATTTTGATATAACCTCAAGATTAACATCATTGCTTTTAATATAATCTCACTACTAACATCACCTCAATAATTTTGGAAAAAATATTCTGAATTTTTTTGTCACTATGTCTACTAAAAAAAGGCATTGACAATATTAAGCTTAATTGTGTACTCGTTAGTTGTTACATGAGATGCGATGATTTTTTTTTTTTTTTTTTATAATTCGATAGCTGAGGGTGGGGGATTGAACCCTGAACATCTCTATTGGATTGAGCTACAAAGTGCTTGAGTCTTGATACCTGGGATGATATTTTTAGGATTTCAGACAATTGAAAGCAATAATCCTTTAACCAAACTAAAAGTTTGGTCACCTTCAAACTTCGAAGGTTCTTTCTTAAAACCTATCCAACCTTTAGCCACTCGGACTTGGCCAAGAATTATTTTAAGGTATCAGAAGAAACCGAGAAAGTATTTATGCATATTGTGATTACAGCTCTACAATGTTACGAAAGTTTTGTACCAACTTATGGAGGCTAAATTCACTATGACTTCATGAGCACAATTTAGATTTCATTGAATTTTCAATTAGGATATACGCACCACCTAATCATTTGATATCTAGTATTGTATGCACGTGCCTAGACTTTGAATGGTTTAAACGCATAAAGAGTAAAGAAGTACTGAAGCAATCATAAATTTATCTTAGCTTTATGTTTTCCTGCAAGGTATAAAATTCGATAAAGCTGATAATGCTCTCTGTTTTAGTATGATAATGCCAATGAATCATGATATGGACATTCCACTCATTTCTCTCTTTAAAGCTGGACGTCTTAATGACCTGTGATCAATTTCATGAAATAAACATTCAAGAAAAAAGTGCAATAGAGGAAAGAAAAGAAATTGTTCTCATTTTGTTGACCGTGGGTTAATGCGACTATAAAATCATTCATGTTGTATGAGTCTTAGCTTGGTATGTTGTATGAGTCTTCATAAATTAAAAGTATCTCATCCATTTAAGAGCATTCTCATCAAAGAATGCAAAAATGCTAAATCTCAAATTTTAGCATCTGAAACCCAAAAAACCCACTCCTTCAAAACTTACATATGCTAAAAAATTTGCAATCTTGCTACAGTGCGCTCTCAATGAGAGCGCACTATAGCAAGATGTTATAATATATTATTAATTTATTTATTCTCTCTCCAACTCTATGTCTCTCCGTCTCCCACATCTCTCTCTGCACTCTGGTTCTCTCTGTAGTCCTCACTCCCTCTCTCTTTCTCATTCAAAACTTACCACCGAAGTTGGGTTGGCGTGAGATCAGCGTGGAGGAGGTCGACATGGAGATGGGTTTGGCGATTGAGATCGTACGTTTGGTTCGGGTGGCGTGATGGCATTTGAGATCGGCATGATGGCTTTTGAGATCGTACATTTGGTTTGGGTTTGATTCTTGCCGTGGCTGTGGCTGTAGTGTTTGGCCGTGGGTGAGGTTTTGGTTATGGTTTTTGGCCATGGATGGTGATGGGTCATGGGTTTAATTGGGTTAAGTTAGGTATGGGTGGTGGTGGGTTTTGGTTGGGGTTGAGATCAGGGTGGGTGGGTGGTGGGTTTTGTGGTGGCTGTTGGTATTGGGGTGAGGCTAGGCTGCGGTGGTGGCTGGCAATGGCTAGCCGTGGTTGTGGGTTGTGCCGCGGGTTGAGACCATGTGGTGGGTGGTTTCTTTTTCTTTTTTCTTTTTTTATGTTGTTGTTTGTGATTGTGGTGGATTTGGCTGGTGGCTGATGGCGGCGATGGTGGGTGGATGTGGATGTGGTGGGTCCCATGGTGGAATAGGGAGCGTTTGGATCGAAGTCTAGGCTCTGGGTTGAGAAAGATGGAGAGACAGTGGGAGAGAGAGACAAAAGGAGAGTGAGAAATAATATATAAAAAAAAATGAATAAAAATATTAAAGAAAGAATATTTAAATAAAGTTGTAAAAAAAATAGAATGTTTGATGTTTAAAATATTGTAAAATGAGGTGTTAAGATTGTAAAAGTAGTGTTTTGAGATTGTAAATGCTAAATTTTTTAGTGTGTTTGATGGGAATGCTCTAAGGGGAAACAAATTGCTATCATCCAGTGTCTATCAGGATAGTAGAATATGTTACATAGAACTTTATCTAAAAGAAAAGAATGGGAAGTTGGTACTTAGTTACTCAGCTAAAGCATGTTCAACTATGCTCCTCAAGCTTTTGTAATATCATTCCACGAATTCCATTGGTGCACACTGCACACTACACACTGTAGGCAAATGAAGAATGAAAGTCATTCAAGCTTGATGTCTGTGACAAGTGACAAAGAATGTTAAGGAAGTTAGATTCATTAGGTAGTCTGCCACATCACAAGCCGTATCAACTTTAATTGTCACAGATCTGTGGTTTATAAATGATAAGTCGTTACGCTACTATGATATTAGAGTACTTTTGAAATAGCAGTCAAAATACTTCTTTTGAAATAGAATACAGAGAGACACAGAATCCCTAAGCCCAATTACTGTGGATAAATAAAAAATTAAAAAAAAAACGTATCATTTCTCTAATGCACAGTTCAGACTGAGAACAATTACTCTAGAAAGGTGCAGGCAAAAAGCCTATGACCTCCCAACTGAGAAGACACGAGTTCAACGTGCAGGCCTCAATAAAGGCCAAATACCAACATGAAAGAGTTAAATTACGCTATGGTAACTCCTGTGGAAGTGTCAAAGAATCATAATATATCAGTTGGGAGACATGGAAAATTCAATACTACCATGCTTTAAGTTTACCATACTTTTGCTAACTAGACAATGCAGATCTTAAATATCCTAACTGGTCTAGAATAAAATTTTGAAAAACAGGAGTTCCTGATTGTATTTCTTGTTGTTTGCCAATACATTCTTCAAGAAATATCTCACCGAACATTTTCAGGGGTGAAATACAGAAAGCAGAAAGGTTTCAGCACCCACTAACTGTCTAAGTTAACAGCTATGTATTAAAAGTATGTAACATTTTTCAATTATTAAAAAAAAATGAAACATTTTTCTACCTCAGAGAAGTAAAGAAAATACCAGTATATGATGGTCATTGCCATATGATGGCTTACACAATGCAAAAGTCATAAATGAGGAGGAAAGGCAAAGAAAACTTTAAAGCAATGCAAGTAGTACAAAGACTGCTCAAATGCAGGGCAATTAGGTTTGAAATGGTCGAAGCCTTTGGTCTTTGTCACCGAGGAACTGCAAAGTCTAGGAAATGCCATGGAAGATAATCAGTAGATGAAAATAAATTG
Organism: Castanea sativa; assembly: GCF_040712315.1. Taxonomy (NCBI): domain Eukaryota; kingdom Viridiplantae; phylum Streptophyta; class Magnoliopsida; order Fagales; family Fagaceae; genus Castanea; species Castanea sativa. The sequence goes on from NC_134022.1 coordinate 17,066,491, forward strand.
TTAATCATAAAGATGAAAACTTTGTAGAGTAGAGACAAGAATGGAAATGTTGAAAAAGAAAGTTGCATCATAGAGTAATGCAAACTAATGAGTCAAATTCTGTGGGGGGGGAAAATGACAAGAAGAATGAATTATATACCGGCTGAGAAGAAATAGTAACAAATTGCCAATGAACTTGAATAAGGGACATTTAACTCAACCATCGCTGATAGAATGCAACTCATCTTAGATATGGAAGAATCAGCAATGTACTGCCATCATTATCATACAAACTATAGGTTTCTCATCTCATAATATGACAAACCTAGACTAACAGTTAATGACAGTATGAGCTAACATGAGAAAATGAGGAGTTGATAAAGATTTAAGCATGGGTTAATGATATTTTCAATCTCTATTCATGAGGTGTAGACATTATATCACAATATAATAAATGCACTCTTAATCAGGCCACACAACACAAGTGCCAGCCACCATTTCAATATTGACTCCCATATTGTAATTTTACTTCGTCTATATGTGCCAGAGACAGACAGATTATCAATATTAGTAGCTTTTGTTACAACAAAAGCTGTTCATGGGCATATCACTTGCTAGGTCTCCTAGAATGATTGGATTGAATATAGCAGGGAAAACAAAAATTATACTTTCCCTAAGAAAAGAACTGTGAGACTGAATTTCATGTTCTATACATGCCCCATTCTATTTTCTCCCCTAATGTTTTGAAACCAATACTCTAATCACTATTGTGATTCAGAGCGCATGTAAGATCCTGGAGTTTCTAAGTTCTAACACGCTAATCTAGAAGCTAAAGTTTCAAATCTGCAAACTTCTCACAATTCTAATTTCTTGATTGCAATAAAATCAGTCAAACTGGTCATGAGCATGATATTCAAAAGACAACTAAATATTCCAATTGCATCTAAAGCCTTCATAAAAACACTCAAAAAAGAGCCTTAAGTTGAAAGATCAAGATCATATAGCTAATTTGCATCTCCACTATGCAATACACAAGTGATTGCCTGGGGTAAATATTGTGACTGCACCTAAAGCCTTCATAGCAACAATCAGAACAAAGCCTTATGTTAAAAGATCAAGAGCAGATCCATTGTAATTCAGAGCACATGTAAGATCCTGAAGTTTCTAATACACTAATCTAGAAGCTAAAGTTTCAAATCTGCAAGTTATTCACCGTCTTGCTTTTCTCAAATTCTAATTTCTTGATGACAATAAAATCAGTCAATTTGGTTGAGGATATGATAGTTAAAAGATGGCTAAATATTCTGATTGCATCTAAAGCCTTCATAAAAACACTTGGCAAAGAGCCTAAAGTTAAAAAATCAAGATCACATAGCTAATCTGCATCTCCACTATGCAGAACACAAGTGATTGCCTGGGGTAAATATTGTGATTGCATCTAGAGCCTTCATAGAAACACTTTTTATGTTAAAAGATCAAGATCATATATATTTAATTCATCCCCAACAGCCCCCACCCAAACCCCCACCCCCCCCCCCCCCCAAAATAAAAAATAAAAAACTAAAATTTAAAAAAATTGGTCAAACAAGTTGCATGGGAATTCAAGATTATGAACTTTTTTTCCATTCAGCATGACCTGATATAAAATATGGTAAATATTGTCCCACATAGATCCAGAAGTTACTTGCGTATATGGTTTTGCTGAAAAATAGACCATTAGTTTCTGGCTTCCTGGCTGATGGAGTAAATATAAATAATCAACTGCCAACCCATTTCAGAAACATAAATGCAAGGTGAAAATCAATTCAGATATTACCAAAAAAAAAAAAAAAAAAACCACTTTTGTTAAATTAATTCTAAAGTTCACACTTCACAGTAACTATCATTTTGGCTATTGGAAATTAGAGAGAGAGAGAGAGAGAGAGAGAGAGAGAGCAAAGAAAAATATTAATAAATGCTATAAGAGGTGGGGAAAAAAAAAAAAAAAAAGCATTTTTTAAGCATTTCATTCCTTTCCCAAAATCTTCCTGAGAATGTAACCAAGCCTAAATAGAGTGCAATGACTACCAAACAAAACTAAGATGTTGACTCCAAGATTGATTGGATAAGCATAGCAAAACATTAGGGTTCCCTAGTCACTAGTTCCATTATCACACTGCATTAACCAACTGATTCTTATTACATAAAGCCAAGAAAACCCTCGAAATCAATATGCAGATGCTGCATAATACAAAGACCAGAAAATCAAGATTTGAAGGATTCTGTTCCTTTCACAGACTGATAATGAAATAAATCCTAGCTTTATCGTCCCACAAGATCCAGCAAGCCCCTGTCACAACGGTATTGCAAGTCCTATACCATGAAGTAGAAGAACAGGTCAGAATACACATGTTATATGAATCAAGAGACAACCATCCATGTTGGCAGCCCGGCTTATGTATTAATATGAACCAAGTGACTGACATATTAGATCTCAATAAATATATATATATATATATAATTATTATTTGTAAGCTTAACAAATGGCTATATTTATAACCATGAAAAATGCCAAAATGATCAACATTTATCCTAAATCTAGTGTCATTAGAAAGGAAAAGAAGAAGGCAATTGCCGAAAAATGCTTGAGAAATGAAGCATTTTCCATTGTTTACCCACAATCATATCAAGAACCCAACAGAATCTTGATATAATGCAATGAATATAGAACTACACTAATGAGCACAGGAAAAATACAAGAAACCCTTTTGGATTTTTTTTTTTTTTTTTTTGTTAAAAAAATTATTATCCTTACTCGCCTCTAATCACAAATATTCATTGCACATCATACATTAAAAAAAGGTAAATTCCAGCTTCCCCCTTAACCATGGAGAACTTGCAATGTCCTCCCTAAATTACAAACTAAGCAATGCCACCCTCTTTTGATAAGTAAACTAAGCAATGTCCCCCATTAACTATTGGCAATAACTAATAAGCACTTGCCCCGCGCCATTAGAATAACGTGGTTATTTCCAATAGTAAAGGGGAATATTGCTGAGTTTTAATTGAACCATAGTTAAGGATATCATCTTGAAACAACTAAGATAAACAAAAATTACATGAAATTGAAGTACCCTGAGAAAGCCAGCTCCAGCAAGAGGAATCAATAGCGATGTTGGATTTGAGCCGAGCTGAAGCTATGGCACTGTGAAGTGGCATCATTGACTCAACGCTCCCCAACACCGACACCACCCTAAAAGACAATAACCCAACAAAAAAAAACAAACACACAGAATAACATAAATAAGAATCTTATTCCTGTAAAAAATTGGAAACAAAAAAAGAAGCTTGAAAATAAGTGAAAGTTAACGTATTTAAAGAAAAAGTGAGCAATGGAATTAATAAGAGAAGGTGGGTTTGAAAGTGTGTATACCTTGAAGCACGAGGAATGGTGGTGGATGAAGAAGAAAAGGCAGAGGCAGAGGCAGAGGCAGGAGTAGAAGGAATGTTTGCTTTGGGGATTAGGGATTTTGGGGTTAGGGTTTTGGAACAAGAAGCTAAAGAAGACCTTGAAGTTGAACCCACCTTTAGAGCTGATCTGCAGAACAAGGAGGCCATTTCTGGATTCTGAGGTTTTACTTTTAGAATGAATTTGGGGGTTGGGACTGGAAGTAAGCTTAAACCCTACTCAAATCAGTATACTTAAACGGCGACGTGTGACTTCACTTTGCTCTTTTTTTGGGTTTCTCTTCTCCCCAAAAAACATTAAAAAAAAAAGCGTAAATGCACTTTTGGTCCCTACATTTTGGGGTCATTTCTATTTTGATCCTTACATTTTATTTTTACCACTTTTAGTTCCTAATCTAATTAACGCGTGACATTTAAGTCCTTACCGTCACTCAACTAACAGAAAATGCTAACGTGGCTAACGGCATAGTAAAATAATAATTAAAAAATCTATTTTGGTATTAAAAAATTGCCACGTCAGCGTATAAATTAATTTTAAATTAAATAAAAAAAATTAAAAACAAAATTAAAAGCAAAATTAAAAACAAAAAATTGAATATGAACCTCAACAACAACAAACCCAGAATAAGAACATGAACATCAAACCCAGAATCAAGAATATGAACCCCAAAGAACAACACCACAACAAATAAAAACAAACCTCTAAAACTCCACACCCAAAACGCATAACACCACAAACAACAATTCACAAACCCAAACTTCAAGAACAAAATTTAGTAATGAAAACAAACTCAGAATCAAGAAATGAGTACCTTGAAGAAAAGTGATGTTGAGGTCGCGGACTGGGATCATGAGGATGGTGCGGGAGAGATCGGCGCCGGGAGGGAAGTGGAGAGAGCCGGTGTGGTGGTTGAGCTTGGCGAGGCGAGATCCGAAGGGGGCACCGGAGATGTCGTACTGGATGAGACGGTAAACGTCGATGACGGTGGCGGCGTCGCAGAGCTTGACGCAGGTCACGATGAAGAAGACAATGACCCTCTCTGCGTCGTCACTCTCAAGGCCAAAGCCATCATCGTCGACGACGTCAGCCACGTCGAGGAGGACGAGGAACCGTTGGACCCGTCGATCGGAAGAGACTACGTGACCAAGCCAGAGAAGATTCTTTCGAGCGCGGCGGAGTCTAGGGTTTTGAGGAGGGCGAAGGAGGAGTTTGGGGCGCTAGGGTTTGTGGGGTTAGGAGGGTTTCGGAATGTGAGGGAGGTGTATGAGTGGAAAGGTTTGAAATTGGAGGTGGATGAGACTGATTTCGAGTTTGGGACTCTGTATGAGATTAAATATGGGTTACTGTGAGTGAATTTTTGTTTTGTGAATTTCAGGTGAGTAAATGAGATTGATTTCAGGTGAGTGAATTTTTGTTTTGTTACTGTGTTTGTTTGAGTTTTGGATATGGGTTTTTTGTTGATGAAGTTTTTAGTTGGATGTTTCTTTGATTCTGGGTTTGTTTTCATTGCTAAATTTTTTTCCTGAAGTTTGGGTTTGTGAATTGTTGTTTGTGGTGTTGTGCGTTTTAGGTGTGGAATTTTAGAGGTTTGTTTTTGTTTGTTGTGGTGTTGTTCTTTGGTGTTCATGTTCTTGATTCTGGGTTTGATGTTCATGTTCTTGATTCTGGTTTGTTGTTGATGATGTTCATATTCAATTTTTTGTTTTTAATTTTTTTTATTTAATTTAAAATTAATTTATACGCTGACGTGGCAATTTTTTAATACCAAAATAGATTTTTTAATTATTATTTTATTGTGTCGTTAGCATTTTCTGTTAGTTGGGTGACGGTAAGGACTTAAATGTCACGCGTTAATTGGATTAGGGACTAAAAGTGGTAAAAATAAAATGTAGGGACCAAAATAGAAATGACCCCAAAATGTAAGGACCAAAAGTACATTTACGCCTAAAAAAAAAAGACTTATGCAACTTATTTTATTTTGTGCCAAGTAGACATCCTTTCGTTTTTTGTTTTGTTTTTTCTAATGACATTTGGTGCATTATAAACATATTTAAAGATTAAAATTTAAAACTAATTGCTAACCTGTGCAATGTATCAAATAATTTATAAAAATACAATTACTTAAAAATTAATGATACGAAATGAAGATATACACATTTTGGAAAAATAACCGTATTGTATATTTTTTAAGATGAAACAAAGGTGCACTGTATCTGTTTCTACCATGTTTAAACTCTTATTAAATATGGAACAACAAAATGCAACAATTTATTGACCAAAAAAATTTCTAAGTTCCACCGAAGCTTTCAAGGGGAAAAAATAAATCAAGTAATACAAAAATAACATTTTGTAACACAAATTATTCATCCAACAAAACTAAGATGTTAAACATGAGAATAAAAAATCTAAGATACTTTAGTAGCATCCATTACCTGTTGCTTTCTTTTAGCATTTACTCTGTCTATAAAACTCTAGGATCAAACACAGTGTCTAGATGTTTGGTTCTTCATAAAATATTACACAAGCATACAGGCAATGGAAGTAAATAAAAAAAAGATACACAAACACGAAATATTAAAGATAAAAAATATGAAAAACAAAAGAAAATACAAAAGAAAAATTAGTGTAAAAGATACCTTGAGACTTGAGGACGAAGGGTTTGTAGAAACAAAATAATAGAGATGGCAAAGAGAGGGATTTTGGTGTAGTACTCTCTCTCTCTCTCTCTCTCTCTCTCTCTCTCTCTCTCTCTCTCTCTCTCTCTCTCTCTCTATCTCTATATATATATATATATATATATATATATATATATAGTAGGTCTATATGGTTTAAAACACCCCACATTGTTGAGCAGTAGTTGGTTTAAAACTGTTTAGTCTACTAAGTATTAGTCAGTTTAAAACTCTATATTGTTAAGTAGTAGTTGATTTAAAAAAAAAAAAAAAACCTTCTCCATGTTGCTAAGTAGTTGTCAATTTAAAACTCTCATTTTGACATAATAAATAAATTCATAAAAAATGATGTGTAGAATTGTGAGACTACCAAAGTTTATGTAACAAAATATTAGAAGATCAACAAATAGCCAAACACTTCAGTTTTATATTATATTATATATATATATATAGTTTTGATATTCATTTTTGGTGCTAGTTTCATCGTTCTTTGGACCATATCAATAGTTCGCAAATAAATAATATCATTGGACAAACACATAAACTTCAAATTCTTCAAATTGGGATAAATAAAAAATTGACATAAAAAAAATCCTAAGTAACCCTGTAAAGATATTTCTCTTAGCATATTGTTGCTAAGATCGTTTCAAGTGCCAAATCAATAACTGGGGTAAATTTATTTGTTTTTTAAGCCAATTTTAGACTATATCCCTAGAAAAAAGAGTCAAGCATGCATAGAGCGCATGCAAATATGCAATAAGGCTAGTTAAATATATATTAATATTAATAATTGTTTTAAGGTGATAAACTCATTTTGATAAGGGAACAATTTTTGTTTGATCTTTGATTTTTTTTTTTTTAGAGATAATTACAACATATTGCTGACCCCGCAACTCGAACCATTTTTCCCCTAAACCCCCAAACTCTTTGTACATGAAGAGGTACCAATTCAGTTACAAGGTCTTTGGCATTTAATCTTTGAATTGATTCAATTGAGTAATTGCCTGTGGTGGTGCTGCTGAAATTTTCAAATTCTTCATGCTCTATTTTTTTTAATCCTTTACTTTATCAAAAAAAAAAATGTATAGCTAAATTATAAGTTAGTATCATTAAAATTTTGTACTTAGAACATCAAACAAAAATATTTGTAGTTGGCCTAAAATTTTAAGTGAGGTGTACTAAGAACTTGGAATTATATATATATATATATATATATATATATATATATATATATATATATATATATAATTATAATCAGACAGTTTTTAAAAATTAAAGACCCGTTTGATACATTATTTAAACACATGTTTTCAGTTGTTAAACATTACACATATTTTTACATTTTTTCACCCACACATATTTTCAAAAAAACTGAAAACTGTTTTTTTAACACTAACACCAAAACGGGCCTTAAGAGATTTTGGCAGAGGAAGCTGGTAAACAATTTTGACTAGAAAAGTGATCTAATCACTTTAATTCTCAGTTCAGTTTTCCTTTTTTGGAAAAGCTGATTTAATAAAGATAGGACTATTTTGTAAAAACTTCTTAATTCAGTTGAATTTTGCTATTGTTACATTAATTGTCAAAAAGAGCAATTTGGGGCAGTTAAAAAGTAAAGCCTTTTTGCTGACTTTGTTACATTCACTGTCAAATAAGGCTGTTTGGGACAGTTAAAAAGTAAAGCCCAAGTGAGGGAATCCTGTTCCCTGGGTAGTATAGATAACATTAATTCCCGTTTTTCTTAAATGAAACCATCAAATCCGGAATAAATTAAGATAATCAATACAATAGAAAATTATAGTTCACTAAAACTAGCACTAGTTAATGGTACAGAAACATTGCCAAATTTCCACCGATTTCACTGCCAAGCTGGTTCTCCTGAGAGTTACACAATGGCTAATATAATGAAAGAATTGAGATCTCAGGAAATGGCTCCTCCTTTCCGTTGAGAAAAGGCAAACAAGGAATTGAAAGATGCCAATGCGGAAAACATCATCATCACTTTCTGTTCCTGCTCTCCTCCCTCTCCTTCTCCCGCTTCTTGTAAAGCTTCTCAAGAACACGCTTAGCCTCACACTGCGGGAAGTTCGTCAGATCATAATAATGTGGTGCTATATCAATTATCCTGTATCCAACAAAAATTGTCGATTAGTCTTTAATAAACAAATCTTATTATAAGGGAAATAAATGAAAAAAGTGATATTAATGATAGGCCTAGATGAAAACCAATAACAAGTTAGCTACATCAACATTTTGTAAAAATGTTGAAAAATAATTTGCGACCGTAGCATTTCTCTAATGCAAAAGCAATTTATTCTTAATTTCTTATAAATCCTAGTTGAACTCGTTCTCAAGCTGCATGTGTGAATATGACCAAAGCCAAGTGCATCAAATAAACAGCCTAGGATTTTATTCTTAAATAAATAAATAAATAAAAACCCTAACTAGCAGAGAGACCAAATACTGGAATTTAATTATATATAAAACATCCGCCTATCATGAGTCATACTCAGATATTGACCCCCACCCCCCAAGAAAAATAATAAAATACAGTATACTTTATTACTGCCACAAAAGAAAATCATTAATCAAAAGCTCGAAACTAACCATTCACCACGAATATCTGTCACCGTCCGAATGAAATTCCTGCTTGTTAGAACATATTCATTATAAATGACCCACTCGGGCTTGTGATCCAAGCAATTCGATGGATGCAAGTGGACCACCTGCAAAACAGATTATAAAGGAAATTTAGATCTTTTTTTTTTTTTCCAAAAAAAAAAAAAAAAAAAAAAACTAGATACAGCATATTTCAGAACCAATAAGAAAAAAAGCTTTAAGAAAAGGATAAGAAAAGAATCGCTTTACATACTTGGTTGTCCTTCACTGTCAAGTAGTGTCCAGTACGTTCCAGGTGAGCTACCTGCATGAAATATCCTGCTAGCATAGCCTTCCTTATGTTGATGTAGTAATCACGGCTGTTGAAATCAGTGCTGCACAACCTGAGGTTAAACCTGGCCATGATACGCACGAGCTGTTGTCTAACATTATCAGCAGCCTTCAACGCCCTTTGGTTGACGAAGTTCTCATAGCACCATGATGGGTCCTCGTCTGCAACCCATTAATAAACAAGGAAGAATATTAGAACTATAGTGCATTAAAAAGTGACTAGTACTGCTTGAGGCTAATTTATAAAATTAAAAATATAAAGAAAAGAACAGATAAAAGTACTTACTGTTTTGCTTGTATGCATGGTATACGTTCAAGAGCGTGAGGTGATCTCCATCGATGTGCCCAAACTTAGCTTTTGCTTCATCAGCAGCTTTCTGAGCCTCCCTAGGCCGGACAAAGCAATTGGGTACTAAAGAAAGAAATTGGTTATCACAGAGGAGGCCCACGGAGGTCAGCAGATGCATAGAGGCGAGACGATACCATTTTCTTCATGAGAGAATACTGAGAAACTGCAACTATCTGCATCAGCACTTACTTAGAAATCCTATGGTACATGCCAACCGGGGGCATGAAACCTAGAGAAGACAGTTGCTGATGACAACCTAATTTGACACAGTATTCTAACCACGTGCACATGGACTTGCATGTGCAAGCAATTGGAAGACATCATATGCACAGACATATATCTGTGCATATGCCAGACCCATGGCTACATCCAATCATGATGCAGCCAAACAGTACTTTCCTATATTACTAGGACAGGACTCGGTATGAAAATAAAGGGACAAGACAATAAAAACATACCTGAAAGCATGGCAGAAACTGATAGAATTTCATTTGAACAGTTGAATTCAGGGCTAACAACGAGCATCTTTGACATCTGAGGATCCAATGGAAATTCACTCATAATTTCGCCCAGCTTTGTCAGATTTCCGTCATCATCTAATGCTCCCAGGTAATTCAAAACCTCTAAAGCCCGCATCAATGTCTCTGGAGCAGGGGGATCCATAAAATCAAAATGCACTAGATCATCTATTCCCAGTTTCTTCAAAGTAAGAACCGTATTTGCAAGGTTTGATCTTAATATTTCTGGATAGGTCTGTGGTTGAAGATCATTCTGGAAACTTTTCTCAGTGTAAAGTCTAAAGCATTTTCCAGGCTGAGTTCTTCCAGCACGCCCTGATCTCTGGTGTGCACTAGCCTTAGAGATCGGAGATACCAACAATGATTCCACACGCACTCGTGGGTTATAAACTTTTTGTTTTGCAAACCCAGGGTCAATCACATATACTATACCATCAATGGTCAAAGAAGTTTCAGCAATGTTTGTTGACACCACAATCTTCCTTCCAGCAGGACCACCCTCTTTCACGGGAGGTGGAGCCGGTTCGAATATCTTCTGCTGCATAGCCGGAGGAAGGGTAGAATACAAAGGCACTACTTTGACAGGTCCCACCTGGTCACCCATATTTGCAACTTCTTTAGTTATTTTTCGGCATGCATCTTCTATCTCCTCCTCACCAGTGAGGAACACAAGTATATCTCCAGGAGTTTCACACATATGAATTTGCACAACAGTTCGGATTGCTGCCTCCAGGTAGTCCCTTTCAGGCTCTTCAGTGTAAAATATTTCCACCGGATGAAGCCTCCCAGGAACTTTCATAAGTGGTGCTTGAAAAAAATAACCCTGAAATTTTTCAGCCTCAAGAGTAGCACTCATTACAACTAGCTTCAGGTCAGGTCTATTTTTCAACACTTCCTTCAGAAGCCCAAACAGAACATCAGTTGCCAATGTTCTTTCGTGAGCCTCATCAAGAATTATGACCTTGTAGCGTTCCAAAAGCGGATCGGTCATCGCTTCTCTTAAAAGCATACCATCTGTTAAATACCTGATACATAAAACAAACAAACAATTAGTAAACTTTCAAATCATGTCCAGGCAGCACGTAACCACCCAAATATATATAAGATAAGACATGTTAAATCTGAAGGATGAGCTTACTTCAAAACTGTTCTTGCACTACTGCAGTCTTCAAAACGGATACTATAACCAACCTCTTCTCCGATAGTTACATCCATCTCTTCAGCAACACGACGAGAAACAGACATAGCAGCCACCCTACGAGGCTGGGTGCATGCAATCATCATTTTCCTGCGCTTATCTGGAGTTTCTAAATCAATCGCTTCCAAAACGAACTGGGGAATCTGTAGAAAAGGGGCATATATTTCGTTAACCTCCATGTTCAACACACAAGATAATTACTCCATGCTCGAGGCGCGCGTGTAAAAAAAAATAAAATTCAACTAAAAGATATAACACACAACTTTCCCAGAAACATAAAATACATTTCAATCTTATGGGGACCAATATTAAGGTACAAGGAAGTTTTTTCTATAAAAAAAAAACCCTCAATTCCTTGGAAATATCAAATTCTTACCCACCCTATCAGATAAATTGTTTAACATTTAAATCAAATTAATAAATGACTATACAACAAACTAACATCAAATACTCTCATAGACTTATACATGCTATCAAGTTAAAGCTTTCGCCACTAACCATTCCAGACTATTCATGATTATAAACCTAAATAAATAGAAAATTAAAGGGTCACATACATGATTATAATAAGCCCAAACAAATGGAAAATCAAAAGGTCAGTATAAGATATTAAACAACCAAAACCCTAATCTAAAATTTAAACCTGCCCTCTAGTTTCTCAGCAAACAAACATATTAGAGAAAAGAGAAACAAAGATCAAACCTGAGTGGTTTTGCCGCTACCAGTCTCACCGACGAGGATGAGAGTCTGGTTAGCCTTGAGATCTTGCAAGAACTGTTCTTTCTGGTGCCAAACAGGCAAGCCTCTCCGCTTCTCCAAAATCTCATAGTACCTCTGCGAGTAGGGCCTCCCCGTCCAGCTATTGATCGCGGGGTTGCTGCTATTGCCTCCGCCAATAATACCACCACTGTTGCTCATCGCCGCCGCCGAGGACGAGAAGCCGCCGCCGCCGTTGATTTTGGCGATCTTCGACTCGCCCACCACGTCGAACAAGCTCACCTTCCTCTTCCTCTCCGTTCCCATCAATAAACCCTAACCCTGGCCCTAACAGTACAAACCGCACAGAGCGAGCGAGCGAACGAACGAACCAACCCGACAGTCGAGTCGATTAGAAAGCAAACCAAAAACACACCCTAGCTATGAGATTTTGACTAATTTTGGAGAGAGAAAATTTAGGGTGTGAGAGAGAGAAATTAAAAACGAGGCTAGGGCTACTCGGGGTCGCTATTTATATGTGAAAATTAAAGGAGACTTTTTGTGGGTTTTCTGTTTTGGGTTTAGGCCTATGAAGTTGAGCCCATTTAACTTTTTCTTCACATTCTCTTTAAGTCGGTCCCAAGAGTTGGCAAAATAGTGGGCTTTAAATAAGTTTGGTTCATGAGGCTTTTGATTCCGACAACACATACGCATGCACATGCCGAAATAGGCAATTTAGCCATTTGTCCCTCTTTTCAAACTATTTAGTAAAATGTTCTTATTTTTAAACTCGATAGTCTCAAAATTGAGTTCTATGTGTTTTTTTAAGTAGAACTAGATATTACTAATGTCGAGTTTCACTTAAATTTTCAAAAAAAATGTAAAATATTATTTTGGTCCCTAAACTGTACCAAATATTTATTTTTCATCTCTAAACTTTAAGAAGTTCATTTTTCGTCCTTAAACTATTGAAAATGTTTTATTTATATCCTTAAACTTTACTAAAAGATTTTTTTTTCATCCCTAAACTATTGAAAAATTTCTTTTTTCATCTTTATTTTTGTCTATTTACTATTCAAAAAACTCTTTACAAAGTTTAGGGATGAAAAAAGAACTTTTCAAAATTTAGGGACAAAAAACAAAATTTTAATAAAGTTTTAAGGACCAAAATAGTATTTTACCCAAAATTTAACTAACAAAATATGCATAAAACTCGACATTACTAATGTCAAGTTCCACCTGTAACTCGATTTTATTAAAATCAAGTTTAAAAAATGGGGACATTTTGTTAGATAGTTTAAAACTAAGAGCATTTTACTAAATTGTTTTCCAAAAGGGGCATTTTCCCATTTTGGACCGCATACACATATAGCCAAAATTATTCATCTTCAAGAAAGTCTAAAGACACAAATGTTTTGACAAAAAAATTAACACAAATTGTTAGTGGTAAGTTAAAAAGTAATGTTAGTAGTGGACTCATATGAGAATCAGTGAAAGCTTGGCAACTTAACAAGTTAGAAAAAAGTTGTGAAATTTGTTGTTTATGTAGCATTACTCTTCATCTTCAAGCCACCGACTTTTTTGGATGATGGAAGAGCAATGCTAAGTACACAACTTTTTTCATATCCTATTAAGATGATAAATTGTAATTGGATCAACATAAATTTTGCATAAGTTATCACTAACACCAATTTTATTATAATCCATTCACAATAAGTTAGTCAAAAACCTAGTAACTTAAGTGGCACCTCTTGATATTTCTAATGAAAACGTGTGTTAGAAAGAATGATTTATATTTTGATTGTATTGTACTATTTGTCAGTTAATAATAAATGGATTTCATATCCTTTATTTAAATATAATTTTAAATAGAGGAATTTCTACTATAAGTAAGAGTTAGAAAACAATATTGCTAAAAAAATTAAAAAGAAATATAAAACACCAAAATTATTCCTAAGGTTTGGGCTTGTGAGATGGTACAAAAACTTTTTTATCTTGCTTTGGCAGCTATTTATCTACTAGTGCAGTCAAAACATGCTATTGGAAGGAAGTATAGGACCTAGAGAAGTAAGGAAATTTGAAATAGTGTTATGTGTTGTTTGTGTTGAGGGAGAAAATTGGATTTAAAAAAAAAAAAATATTGGGACAGTTTGGGATTGGCCTAAGTCCGATTAGTGATTTTTATATATTTTGCCTTCTAAAAATGCATTCTTGTTCGATTTGGACAAAAAAATAGTGTCACATTCAATTTTAGTTGTCTAACTATTTGGGATGCTAAATAGTAAGAGCATCCACAACAATTGAGCTATTTTCGTAGCTATTTGACAGTACAAAAAGCTACTTTATCTATTTTACCTACTCACTTTACAAAACATGCTCAGCAGTGGATCTATTTTAGCTTTTAACATAATAAAATAATATATCTATTACAATAAAATAATACATCCCACTTAAAAAACACCACAAACTGATAATGGCACAATTCACAACCACCGCCAAGAACAACCACCCATAAAAACCTTTCAGCTAGCCTCATCCACCTCCACCACCACTCTACTAGCAACAAACCGCCATTTCAACCACAATCCACGATCACAACCAAACCCACAAAAAAATCAAACACCAAAAAACCCATGCGAAGAAGAACCAAAAACACCAGAAAAATAAAAAAATAAAAAACCCACAAACCCAGCAATCCAAAACCCATGAACCCAGAATTCCCGCCGTCATCGATCATGGCGCCGTAGGGATGAGCGATGTTACTAATTACCATTGATGTTCTGTGATGAGCTGGAGCTGATGTTACTGTGGGTTCAGTGGAGAATCAACCCTGCGTCGATGCTACCCACACTGTCAACATCCTCGCCATGCTTTGGTTTCCGATTACACTTCAATCTCATTGCTCTACCCGTACATCTCTCTTTCGGCTTGAGACTTGGGGCTTGGGTTGGCGAGCTGGGTCGACGGAAGGGGTGGGTCAGAGCTGGGTAGACGAGTTGGGTCTGTGGTGGCATGTGTTGGCGGCATAGGTCGGGGGGGTGGTGGCGTGAGAGGTCTGAAAGTTGAGAGTTATGAAAGTTATGAGGAGAAAAGAAAAATGAAAAAAAGGAAAAATTAATATTTTAATAAGAGGGAGAATAATTTTTTTTTTGTTAGCTTTCAGCTACAGTGCACATCTATGTATAACAAGAAGGTAAAAAATTTTAAGTATAGCTCCACTGCTGCAACCCTTTTTTGTGTGTTTTGGTGTAACTAAAATAGGAGTCCAAATCTTCTGTCCCAACTTATATGCTCCACTCTATACTCTACCAAATATATCAAGCCACGTGGACATCATTTATTATACAGAAACGGAAGAGTTAAATGGAGTCAATCTCCTCAATCTTAACTCACGTTCCAAACCCAAGTAAGGTGAAAAAAAAAAAAAAAAAAAAAAGCACTACAATCAAAATACCGAGGCAACACTGGATTCCACCACCAAAACCACTGTTGGAGAAGATGAAGAGGGGATATCAAGCTATCAATGATCAAGCCCATATAATTTGTAATTAAAACTAATTTACTCACCGGCATTGTAAGCTTTACAAGGACTTGTTGAGACGGAGAGGAGGATATTGTTAGTTTTAAGAATGGAGTTCCTTTGCTGGTATCCAAGGAATACAGTTTAGATTTGTATTCTAGCTCCTGAATGAATATTCTAACAGTATAATAAGAGCCATCCACTTGTTTAACTGCAAAAGAAGCAGTTGGGAATTTTCCAGCATTCATTTCTTTATACCTACAAAGAATAGAGCTTCCAAGCCTCAATGATTAAGCTGTCCCTCTGATTTTTTTTTTTATTCTCTCACACAAAACCCAAAATAAAAAATAAAAAATGAAAAAAAACAGCTGACAGCACCAACATCAAAATATCCAGCCACCACCAAAGTCACTGCTAGAGAAGATGACTAGGATGAATCTCCTCAACCACCAACTCCTATTTCGGTACACCCAAAACAAATTACTGGACCACCACCCATGGTAGTGCGTTACAAAATTCTCTGCCCCTACACTATTCCAAAACCAACGCCAATGCTGGTGAAGAGAAAATTCTCAGCCCTTACCCATGGTTGTCTTCTTGGCCAAAAACCCATCAACCTAAAAACAAAAAATAAAAACCCAAAGCAAAGGAGCCCATCACTTAACTTTCGTTTTATACATCATAGAAAGTAAAGGAACCTACAAATTCCCTAAGTCCAAATCTGTAATCGATTTGGTTTCCGTTTCCATGTGAGAAACAATCTCACATGGGTTTTGTGTGAGAGAATAAGAAAAAAAAAAAATTAGAGGGACAGCTTGATCATTGAGGCTTGGAAGCTCTGTTCTCCAACAGTGGTTTTGGTGGTGGAATTCGGTGTTGGCTGGGTATTTTGATTCCAAGCTCTGTTCTCCAACAGTGGTTTTGGTGGTGGAATTCGGTGTTGGCTGGGTATTTTGATTGTAGTGCCTTTTTTTTTTTTTTTTTTTTTCTTTACTTGGGTTTGGAACGTGAGTTAAGATTAAGGAGATTGACTCCGTTTAACTCTTCCGTTTCTGTATAATAAATGATGTCCATGTGGCTTGATATATTTGGTGGAGTATAGAGTGGAGCATATAAGTTGGGACAGAAGATTTAGACTCTTGAAATAGCTATATAGCTATTTAGTTACACTGTTGCAAATGCTCTAATGATGAGAAAATGGTCAACAATCCCAAAATTTTCAAGAACTTACTTTTTAACTTTATATTTAGTTTAATTTTTTTAAGATTATATTTAGTTTAATTTTGCAATAAGTATATGAATGACCTCAAATTTGTCTTATTTCTTACGTGACCTTAAATTGATTAGATTTTTTATATTGCTTTGACCCCTTAATGTTGAAATTCTACTTACTCGTTGAAATGTAGTAAAACTCATCCCTTAGGAAGTAGGATATTTGATATGGGTTGAATACGCTATTGAGAAACAATTTTTATAAAATCCTCTTAGGAATTCATAATTCATCTCAGCAAAAACAACAGCTACCCTCTCATCACCAAAAAAAAAAAAAAAAACACAGCTACCCTTCTAGTACCAAAATTGAAAATGAAACTCTACATTGTTATATATATACTTAAAAACTTTTTTTTTTTTTTTGAGACTATATACAAGAACATGTCTCTATATGTATATATAGAAAAACAATATGATATATGCTTGTTGGCACCCAGAATTTTAAAAAGGTAAGCCCAAATCAGTGGCCAAGCCATATTGGGCCATGCCCCCCCCCCCCCCAAATTTTTCAAAAAAATTAGGGCAAATTACAGTAAATCCATTTGTGGTGTGGTCCGATTGCGCTTTGCTTACTCGTGGTTTAAAACTTAACACTTTGTTCACATGTGTTTAACTCTATTTAGTCTCCGTTATCCACCTCCATTATAGTCAAGGGTAAAAATGAATTTTCTCTTCCCTTTTATGGCTCTCTCCTCCAAAAATAAAAAAATAACATAAAAAACACAAACAAACAAGATCAAACAATATATTAACCCCCAAATTTTAAAACTTCTTACTACACTTTTAGTGACGAACAAGTTAGTAGCCCTTTTTTTCCCTGATAAGTAGCATAAGTTTTATTAGACACAAGTTAGATTCCTTTCATGTAAATGTGATTATTAGCACCCACACATTTCCTTGGACTATAAATGATAAATTCTATCCAGTAGAGCTAACCCAGGACCCTCCAATGAAGTACTTGAATCTACCAACCAAGAGAAAAATGCTTTTATAGTTTTTGCTTTATTGTCCTTACTTAGATATCAGACATTGACTTCTATCCTCAATGAATTCTACAATGATAGAATTAGCAGTTAACAAGAAATTACATCCATTATGTGGTTGATGAAAACATTTTGCTTCACTGGTTTTTTCTTTTCTTAAGTAAGAAATTGATTTATATCGCAAATGGGCACAATCCAAGTACATGGGAAGTATATATGAGAACACCCAAAAAACAAACCTATTAAGATGCATAATCTTAAAAATTACTAAGATTCCAATTTAACTATCAGTTCCCAAAACACAGAACAAATCATCAAACACATCAAACACAAACCCAAAACTCTAATTTTCTTGCACTTTCTCAGCAAACAACCAACACAACAAAGACCCCATTTTTATATTTCAATAAAAGAAAAACAAAAGAGTACCTGAAAAGTGAGACTAAATGGATTATTGAAGCCACGCTTGGGCAAGCGACAACGAAGTGGGGTATGACCCCTTCAAAGCCATGTTATAAGAGATGCATATTCTTGGGTTTGAAATAACACATTTTGATCTTGTTTGTTTGTGTTTTTTATGTTTTTTTTTTTTGAAGGATAGAAACATAAAAGGGAAAAAAAAAAAACATTTTTACCCTTGATTTTAATGGAGGTGGATAAGGGAGACTAAACAAAGTTAAACACAGGTGGACAAAGTGTTAATTTTAAATCATGGGTAAGCAAGATGCAAATGAGCCAAATCACAGGTGAGTTTACTATAATTTGTCCAAAAAATTATTACATGTATATACTAGTATAATAATTATCCCTTCCAATTTAATTTTTTCTAAGAATATATACGAACTGACCCCCATTTCTAGAGTTTATTTCCATAAATTTTATAAGTATGATTTTCATAAAAAGAATAAAAATAGGCATTGTGGGGGGGGGGGATAAAAGCTCTTGAATAAACGTTTGGGCTTTGTGCCTGATTAACTGGTACCAGTTTGTTTTGATCAGAGCCTCTAGGCCCACAAGTCAGTTTGCACTGTAGAGGTCTGAGGAGTTGTCCAAGGAGGAATTTCTCCTCGGACAGGCCCAGCAATGACCCTGGGACTTGCTAAATGGGTTAGAGGCAGAATTCTGGAAGAATTGATGGGTAAGAGGGTGATCCAAGCACCCTTTAGAAGCAAGAACATGTGAGAAATATCTAAGGAAAAAGCTGCTACCACCACATTAAAGGCCCTGCATCTATCTCCCTGGCCGCATTAATGAGGAAATGACCTCTGAACAGTAGAATTCAGTCTTCTTGCTATTATTTGAAGACTTCAAAAAGGTGGTGGATGGGACAAGTATCTAAGGGGAAGATTTGTATGACATGTGGATGAACCAGTGAAGAAGAAGAAGTATAGAAGGAGACGAAAGAGGAAAGGGAAGGGGACCTGCTACTGAGCTGAAAAAATAAGAACTAAGAATTGTAAACTTTGGCATAAAAATAGAATATTTATACAAATCATTCTCGGCTTATGTCCGAGGAGGTCTCTTTGTCATACTTGTTTATCATTTGCATAGATTGTGGCATTCTAGCCTGTTAATTGAACTTCCAACATCCCAAACCTAGGTTTCAAATCCTTACTCTACAAATTTCATTGTATAAGGCTCATTGGGCCTGAGCCCAATACTTGTTTTTGGGTCCGGGTACAATTGTGCACTTACAGGCACAACATTTTTACAAACAATTTTACAATAAAGTCTAGATGTCAAGTATTAAGTAAAAGAGTGATATAAGTGATGGACTTAAATAAGAATCATTAACATCTTGCCACCTAAACTTTGTTGTGAAAATTTTGTGATTATAACACTACTCAAAATACAAAAAATAAAAGAGAATTAAAACAGTAATAATTTTTCCTCCATTTTTCATTAAAAAAGCTTCTTTGGCTTACCTTCAGCTTTTGCATTTGACGGAATAAAGGTCTCTTCTTCACTCTCAAAGGTTTATCACACACATTATAGCATAGGACCCCTTCTTCATTTTCAAAGGTTGCACACAGCCACACACCATCAATCTGCGATTTCTTTGGGCAAACACACCCATCGCTCACTACAGATGAGTCTTTAAGACTATGTTTGGTTATAGCATGACTCAAAATTTAGTTTTCATAACTCAAAACTCTAACCCATATCTCATATCAAATTCTCTATTTTTCACCTATCAAAAAAAAAAAAAATCTCTATTTTTCTCATTACTTTCTCCCAGCTGTGTTTGGCTCAAAAACTTGGTTGTAGTTTTCTACTAAAACACTCATCTTTAATTCAAAATGGTGAAGCCCACAAGCTGAAAGTGGCGAGAACGATTCTATACCTCAATCCGCATGTTCTTTTCTCTCTCCACCACTCTCTTTCGTTTCTCTGTCTCTCACACTACATTTACTCTTTCAATTCTTTCTTCTCCACTCATCATCAGAACAAAGAATAGTAATAGCCCACACTCCATCTTTGTCCTCCTTGGCCAATTCGGGTGACTACCCCAGATCGGTATGGTCCCTCAACCTTGTCTCTCTCTTGCTCACTCTCTCTCCCCCTCTCAGCTGTTGCTTTTGGATCTACCCATTTAGTTAGATCTTGAATTTGATTCGTATTTGTCTTCATGCTCTTTCTTTAAGTAGTTTTTTTTTTTTTTTAATCCAATCATTTATTTTATAAGTTTGCTGATTATGGGTTTTGGATTTATGGGTTTGTTGATTATGGGTAGACTTATGGATTTGTTGATTTTGGGTTTGAGACATATATTGATTTATGGGGAGAAGATTGTGATGACGAAGAAGAAGAGTTCAGATTTGAGCTAATTTAAGCTTTTGAAAGAAAGTAAAGCAATGCTATCAAAAGGATGTTTTAGTTCTTGTTCAATTACCCGTAGATGCAACTATTCTTTGGCTATTATTGTGACCACAAGTTATCAAAGTTATCTCTTATGCTATAGCCTTTATAGCACTATGTGATATTTGTTATTGACAATATTGGTAAATTAGAGCAGGATGAATTATTGAATCTATTAGATAAGTATGAATAACCATAGTTGAGAGATTATTTCAATTCCTATCAAGACACTCAAAGGATGTTATTGCTTTGGCAAAGCAAAATAGAAACAAAAAGAGAGACCAATACTTGAAGGAAAAGGATGTCGCTACACATTTCTGGACTCATATTAAGTTTTTTGAAATAAGTTAATGTGAATTTGTGATTGCTGTTCATCTTTAGGTTCTTGTTAAAAAAAAAAAAAAAAAAAAAAAAGAGGAGGAAGGAAAAAAAAAAAAAAGGACAAAATTTAACTACAAAATTAGTTGTAACCTTAGACTACAATCTTATTCAATATCTTTCTATTGAAGGTGAATTTTGACAAATCCACCATTAGATTACACATTCTTCTTATAATTTTCATGCTTGCAAAATTTCTAAAAAATTAAAAATCAATAGCTATGTTATCAATATATTGTTTAAATTACAAGTTTTTGTAATTTAAAAATTATACATAAAATATAAGCTTATAAATCATATCGTAAATAATATTCGATTGACACAAAATTTGACATGTGGATTAAAAGTGTAAAGAACATGCAATTTAATAGTTAGATTTTCAAATTGAGAGTAAAGTAATTATTGTGGTTTGACTTGATGGAGACAAGTCATGACCGCGTGTCCCATACAATTGCTCAGATTTATAAGTATGCCATCGAATCTCAATTTTCAAATCTTGAAAACTCCAAAAAGTTGTTCTCAATTTCCGTCACTCCAACTCAATTTTTTAAGTTTTGAGTTATGGAAATTGAGAACAAAAACTGAACCAAACAAATTTTTTTGAGGTGGAGAATTGGGTGATGAAAATTAAGTTTTGAGTAAGAGTTTTTCTAAACCAAACACACTCTCTCTCTCTCTCTCTCTTTGATTTCTTTTTTCTTTTTTGGAGAAAAATCTCTCTGATTTTTTTTTTTTTTTGGACTCAAAGATAGAATTATATTGATAAAACTGGGGAAAGCCCCTCATTACAATATTTCAATGGCTGGGACCCATCCCACCTACTACGTTTACAAGAAAAGAACAATAAAATACTAAACACAATAACGTAAATAGCACACTCTGGTGCTCTTAATGGTGGGCCAGCTGCCCATTCCACCTATGATAATCTTGTAGTAAAGTTGTGGCTCCCCTAAGTATATCACTTGGCTGGTTCTGTGTATCTTCGAAGTAGAATCGGTTCCTAGCATTCCAAATGGACCATGCAACCATCGCCCATAATTCTTGCTCTTCTCTCATGAGTTTCTCCATCAGCTGTCTAGCTAGGAGGTGGAAGGTCTGTATTCTTGCCCCACACTTCTGTAGCTTCCCTCTAACCATCGCCCATACATTCCTGGCCATAGGACATTCCCATAATGCATGGCTGACTGTTTCCTCTGCCTGACCACATATTGCACACGATGGGTCAATGGGTACTCTCCTACGGGCAAGATTAGCACGAGTAGGAAGGATATTTGAGCATGCTCTCCATACGAAGTTTCAGACCTTCGGCGGTATATTTAATGTCCATAGCTTGTTCCAAAGTCTCTTGTCAACCCGTGCCCGTGAGTGTTCAGCCTCATCCACTTGGTTCATTCGCCGAGCAACCTGATATGCTGATCTTACGGTGAATTGACATACTTTGTTTTCCTTCCAATAAATCTGATCCCGGTCACGTGTGTTACGGAGCTGGATACGAAGGACTTCTTCTTGTGTGGACTGCAAGAACGTGTCTTGTATCACTCTCTTTTTCCATTGCATGGTTCGTTGGTCAATCAGGTCCCCCACTTTCATTGAAGCGTCCACATCTGGTTTGAAAAGTGGGGGGTGGGGTAACCACCCACTAGACCTCACCATAATACTCTGCCCATTGCCTATTTTCCATCTGGTCCCTTTACGGATAAGTTCCCTTGCCGAAAACAAACTACGCCATGCAAAGGAGGGGTTGTGACCAAGTTCAGCTTCCAAGAACGAACACTTTGGGAAGTACTGGGCCTTGTACACTCGGAAAAAGAATCTCTCTAATTTCTTAGTTGTTCTAGTTTGCTAATTTTTTTATAATTATTTATATATCCTTCTTTATTTCTTTGCCCCACAATACTAGGTCTCAGTCTGTCAGTCAAATTTGAAGTCCAAACAATATTTTTTTGAGGTTAAAATTGGCTCTATGTCCTACATGTGTTTGCTTTTGTCTTCAAAAGCTAAAGCAATACTTCCAAGTAATTATTTGTTAGAATCATAATATTTTAAGGCAAGACTTTTCTTCAACTTGTTATTTGTCATTAAATTAGTATTTATTAATAATATATAAATATAATAAACGATCATTGAAATTGATAGTATATTATGTATAAAAGAAAATCGTAAGTGGGTTTTGTTTTAGGTGTTTTTTTTTGGTGATTAAGTGTAAGTTCTTCTAAAAAAAGAAGAAGAAGAAGATTAAGTGTAAGTGGTTATTTGATTTTATAATATTGTATGTATTCAATAATTGTTTGGATACATTTTTTTAGAAATTTATTTATTTTAGATAAATACAATAGTTATAATGGGATCATAGAGACTTGAACTTTGGATGTCTGAGTTAGAAACTCCAAAAAATGCTAATTGAGTACAAAGCTTTTGAATTTTTTTTCTTATAAGTATTTTTTTTGGAAATCTTTAATCATTTCATTCAACTATAGTATATAGTATAGATATAGGCTTATATAGTCTATGCGGGAAAAAAAATACTCGTTTCATTTTTTGTGTCCCCCAAACATAGATTCCTAGCTTTTCCATTGAGCCCAATGTAAAGAACTGAAACCATAGGCCTTATGCGAATACAAAGGACCTAAGTTTCAAGAAGAACAAACCCATGAAAGAGAAGATGGGGACCCAAGAATAAGAGCCAAAGCCCAACAATAAAAGAAAGAAAGAAAATGCCTTGAATAAGGTGTGAATGACCCAATAAAAGGGTTGCTAGGTAAAGGGTCCTCAAATGAGACATGTATGGCAAGTTCGAGAGCCCACCTGGATAAACAAACACAAAGTACCGAGTTCCCTCGGAGAAAAGTTGAAAGGGACAAATGATCCCACTATAGCAAGAGCAAAGTCCTGGAGCCCAAGAAGAAGAAGGTGGCACGCAATGGCCAACAAGCCAATGAAAACAAAACCCCAAGAACTTCGGCCAGAAGAAAACCATGTAAGAGGAAAGAGCACTAGTATAAAAAGGAGAGTAAATTAGTCATGTAATAAAAACAAGCAATAACAAAAAAAGTAAGCAATATCCAAAGAAAGAGCACTCTCATTCAAAGAAGAGATAGAAATTTAGGCTAAGGTCCTTAGAAAGAAATATTGTAGGAATCCTAGTTTGTAGGAAGAAATACATGGGGGCTTTACATTGATCCAAGATTCCAGATTCCATAAGTCTTGGGTCTCAATACCTACTTAAGTTTGTGAAGTTTGAGATTTATGGGCTTTGTGGCTTTCTCCTTAAAGGATTTGTATCTAAGTTCCTAATCTAATTAATAAAGGTCATTGAAGTGCTGACTTTCTCTAATGTTTTCTTCTTTAGTTCTTTTATATGCGTATGTGTGAATTGCTATGTCTTGAATTTGTTTGTGCGAAGATCAGTTCAATGAAAAAGATCTCATTTGATCGTGGTGGCATTCGACCCTAGTTCACCCTTATTCAGTATCTCATCTTTGCCCCTCAACAGACCCATCACTTTGTATTGGGCTTAGAACAATACCACCTTGTCTACTTGAGAAATATAATACATTCATTCAGTATTTCTAACATGGTATCAGAGCCATTGTTCTAAACTTTTTGGTTTCTTGTAGTCTTGTCTTCTTTGATATTCTCCTCTGCCTCAACCTTCTCCAATCAGTAAACCCATTTTTGCCCTTTTTTTGACTGCTTCGCCACCATTAGAGGCACTCTGGGTTAAATCATCACCGCCAGAAGATCTCTCTCTACCGCCAAGATCACTGCCTTCGTCGGATCCGTTAGTTTTGAAGTTCTAATTACGACACTAAAGACATAATCATATAGATCATCAACTGATCTACTCAACGCCACCAGAATCACCACCATCTAAGTGTCCACACGCTGCTCAAAGATTTGACGAGTAGTCCCACGTGCTACACGCGCCACTGCACACCGATATAGGTTCGACACGCGCCTCACGTGCAGGTAAAGTACCTGTTAATATCATTGGTGACATCATCACTACCACGTCAGCCCTAATTGACACCATCTGCCATGTCGACCGCTTACATCATCTGTCATGTCAATCTTGTACGTCATCTAACACGCTAGCACACCTACATCATTCGTTGACCTAATGCGTCAGCCACCGTTGACCTTGATCGTGGACTTTGACTTGCGTCAACCGTTGACTTTTTGTTAGAGTTGACTTTTTATAGTCCAGGTGCTCCTTACCAAAATTTTCGCGTAGATTTCATTTCTGTAGTCCATTTTTACATATTTTGCTTCTAAATGAAAAATAAGGACATGTCTTCTTCTTATTGCAATAATCATCGCCGACAATCCAACAAATGTTTTTGTGATTTTTGCAAATATCTTGGCCATAATATTGAAGCTTGATATCATCGTAACAAATTAGCTATTTCCATTTTTGCCGCTACTGTTGCTAACACTAAAAGTATCCAACCAATGACTCCTATCTCTACAAAGTCCAAGTGTTCTAGATCCACTACCACCATATCTATAGTCGACCTTCAAAACATCATTGCTAATACCATTCATATGGTTGGTAATGCATCTTATTCCTTTGCTCTCTCAGTTTTATCTGGTATGTCTCCTTCCTCTTGGCTTATGGATTCTGCTTGTTACAATCACATGCCACCTTACTCGTCCTTATTTTCTCAACTTGAACTTACTCCACACCTTCTTAATATTCGTACCGCAAATAGTTTCACAATGTTTTGTCAAAATACAGGATCTATTTCGACCTCCAACCTCTCAATTCTTGGGGTTTTTAATGTTCCTAACCTTTCTTACAATTTATTTTTTATGAGACTATTAGCTGAATTGGGTTATCGCATTACCTTTGATTATTCTGGGTATACTGTGCAGGATCCGAGGACGGGACAAGAGCTTAGGACCGGTCCTAGAGTTGGTCATATGCTTTCCGTGGACAATCTTCATCTTCCATATGTTGCTCATGTTTTTGTTGTTGTTGCAGTTTCTTCTATTCCTTCCCTTGCACTTTGGCATGCTCGACTTGGTC
Organism: Castanea sativa; assembly: GCF_040712315.1. Taxonomy (NCBI): domain Eukaryota; kingdom Viridiplantae; phylum Streptophyta; class Magnoliopsida; order Fagales; family Fagaceae; genus Castanea; species Castanea sativa. Next base: position 17,092,341 of record NC_134022.1, read on the forward strand.
ATGCATATTCCTTTTAGGTACAACATTTGGCTTCTAGAGGTTTGTCAGGTTCAATGTCCAACGAAAATTTTTATTGTGTTTCATGTCAGTTAGGAAAACATCTAGCTTTGTCTTTCAATACTAGTGAATCAATGTCCACTGATGTCTTTGACCTAATTCATTTTGATGTCTAAGGGCCTTCCTCTATCTCTAGTATTGGTGGATCTCAATATTTCGTTGTCTTTGTTGATAATTATTCTTGCTATAGCTAGATTTTTCATATGAAACATCGTTCTGAGTTATTGCAAGTATATTGTAATTTTGTAAAAATGGATGAAACTTAATTTTTCAAACAGATCAAAAATTTTCAATCTGATAATGCTCCTGAATACACTCAATATGCTTTCCAAGCTATTTTGCATTCCTATAGCACTATTCATCAACTAACTTGTCCAAGTACCTCTCAGCAGAATGGTAGAGTTGAATAAAAATTTCGTCATATTCTTGACATTGTTCATGCTCTCCTTCTCTCTGCCAAAGTTTCTGCTCTTTTTGGGGCAAAGCTACTCTTCCTGTTGTTCATGCTATTAATCGCACTCCTAGTTCTGTCATCCAAAATCAAACTCCATATGAGCACCTTTTTGGATCACCTCAAGACTATCACCACCTTCATTCCTAGGGTTTTGCCTGTTTCGTTCTTCTTCAGCCGCAAGAGCATAACAAACTTGAGCCTCGATCTAGGCTTTGTTGTTTTCTTGTCTATGAAGAAACTCAAAAAGGGTATCAGTGTTATAATCCTATCTCTTATCATCTTTGTATCTCCCGCAATGTTGTCTTTTAGAAATATCGCTCATTTGTCAAGCTCTCTCACTTCCGTGCATCCCTATCTACCTCCTCTATCTTAGATCTTTTTCTAGATGAGCCACAAATTTCTTCTATAGTTGCTTCTGATCCTCCTATAAACTTCTCTGTTCAACCATTAGATATTTCGTATGCCTCTCTTAGATCACTCTCTAATGAACAGGTCAAAGACGAGCTACCCAACATTAAGCTTGGGTCCCCTGCTCCTGCTCCTGCTTCGCCTGAAGATCTTGCATAAGACATTCCACCTTGTCACTTAACTCAAGTAAGATTCGTTCCAGCACATTTACTTTGACTATTTGTAGAGTTTGTTTAGACCCCTTAAACCACAATTGGATTAACCTAGTTAACAAGCCAAGTTATTACTTAATTCAAATTCCAGATCTAAGTTAACACAATCATATAATCATATCAATGCAAAGTGCGGAATATAAAAACACAGAGATATGATGACCTAGGAAAACCAAACCGGTAAAAAAACCTGGGGAGGATTTAACCTAGCTATCCTCAAGGTAAATCTAAATCCACTATGAAAGAATCGAAGTGTACAATAGCGACTTAGACCACTAACATCCTATTGCTACCCACCAGTAGAACTTACTAACACGACCACATGCAAGCTCTGAGACCATGGACTCCTTCTTTCTTGGATTCTCCAGCAAGTACGAGCACCCCCGCTTGTGTATCTTTAAGCTCTTATGGCAGCAACTGAACGATCATCAAGCTCTCAAAGAAATCTCCTTCTTGATAATCCCAAGCTTGTGTGAAGGCAAGCACCTCTCAGATCTCACAAGAGATTCACACAAACAGCAATATGATCAACAAAGACTCTAGAGAGATTTTGGGTACAAACCCTAGATACAAAAAGAGGCACACTCTTTTCTCTCTTAAAAGCCTTTAAAAACGTGCTTAGGGTTTCCTTTATATAGTGGGAGAAGTAGATCTGAAACCCTAATCCTAAATGGGCTTGAACTGTGTTTGGGCCGACTTAAAATTCTGCAGAAAATTCCTGATGCACGATTCTCGATTGATCGAGTCTATTCTTCGATCGATCGAGTCGTGCAGAAATAGAACAGTAATTGTCTGCAACTACTCGATTCCAAACTTACATTAAACCAAACTTTGAGCAAGTCTAAACCTAGACTAATTGTTTTGATTATGGTTTGCCAACATAATATATATTGAAGTTCAAATACATTAGTCCCTAAGGTCTTGGAACCTAACACTATCATTATTACGCTGCCATTGTTTCACTCCACAAGCCTCAAACCTATTGTGAGACCTTCACTGATCCTTTATGGCAGATTGCAATGAAAGAGGAACTTGATGCATTATCTAAAAATCATACTTGGAATTTGGTGACTCTCCTTCCTGGGAAATCTGTGGTTGGTTGTAAGTGGATCTACAAGATCAAGACTCGCTCTAATGGATCTATTGAGCTTATAAAGCTTGTCTTGTTGCAAAATGTTTTACATAGGAGTATGAGATTGAATATAAAAAGACTTTTGCACTGGTTATTCGAATCTCATTTTTTCATGCCGTTGCCAGTAAATATGACCTTTTTCAGATGGATGTCAAAAATGCCTTCCTTAATGAGAATTTAAGTGAAGATGTTTATATGCAACCTCCTCTTCGTCTCTCTATTGAACCAAACAAGGTTTGTCACTTTCGATGTGCTCTTTATGGCCTTAAATAAGCTGCACATGCTTGGTTTGCTAAGTTCAGCTCTACCATCTCTCATTTGAGTTACATTGCCAGTCATTATGATTCTGCCTTATTTCTTCGTCACACCAATAAAGGCATTATTTTTCTTCTCCTATATATGGATGATAGGATCATAACTGGTGATGACCTTAGTGGCATTCAAGAATGTAAGGATTTTCTTAGTCAGTAGTTTGGGGTGAAAGATCTTGGACATCTTAACTACTTCTTGGGTCTTGAAATCACTCATTCTACACTTTATATTACTCAAGCCAAGTATGCTTCTGAACTTTTGTCTCGAGCTAGATTCACTAATAGCAAAACTGTTGATACTCCACTTGAACTTAATGCGCATCTGACTCCCTTCAGGGGGGAAACCATTGTCTAATCCCTTTCTTTACATATGCTTGGTTGGTAGCCTAGTTTATCTCACTGTTACTCGTCTAGACATTTTTTATGCTGTTCACCAGGTGAGTCTGCATCTGTCTGCTCCACGATCGACTCACTTTTCTGCTGTTTTGCGCATTCTTTGATCCCACTGATCGCTCGTCCACCACTAGCTTTTGCTTTCTTCTTGGTTCTTCTCTGATTTTTTGGCATAGCAAGAAACAAACTCTTGTGGCTTGCTTCAATACTGAAGCAGAATATCGTGCCCTTGCTGATACCACTTCTAAGCTCCTTTGGCTAAGATAGCTTCTTAAAGACTTAGGTGTGTCCACATCCTTTGCTACTCCTCTTAATTGTAACAACCAGAGTATCATTTATATTGCTCACAATGATGTCTTCCATGAACGGACTAAATACATTAAGATCGATTGTCGTTTTATCTGTTATTATCTTGTCCATGGTGCTCCCAAGTTGTTCTTGGTCTTCTCTAAAGATCAACTTGTAGATATCTTCACCAAGTCACATCCTATAGGACGCTTTCGTAGTTTGGTTGAGAACTTTAAGTTGGTCTCACATCTATCTTGAGTTTGAGAGAAGCTGTTAACGTGTAATAGGTTGTGGGCTTTAGGCCACCTTGTTTACTTGTACTACACACTCTGCCTTCTATATAAAAGCACTTATGTATATTTTATTACCTAAGAAATATAATAAATTCATTCAGTATTTCTAACCGATTAAAGGTTGATTGTGCATATTAGCTAATGAAATGAAAATAAAATCGTGCAGACCACAAGTAAAATTTATTAGACTAAAACTAGTTAACAAGTGATTTTCCTCCCACCTCCTCACTTTATATTCTGTCAAAAATCACTCCCTAGCTTGTTTCCAATGACATGCGTTTTTTTTTTTTTTTTTTTTTTTTTTTTTTTTTCACGCGTCTCTCTCAAAACAATTCAGATGATCTATCATATATCACATCATGTCTAGATTTGGCCGGTTGTGGTGACTGGTAGTGGTTAGTAATTTGCTTATTTCTTTATTTGATAAAGACTGGTTACTTAGAAGTTAGAAATAGAAAATGTAGTATAAAATTCTTATTACACTTCTGAATTGTCTTTCTTGCATTATTTTCTTACGGAATGATTGAGAATTTAATTCTTAGGTAGTTGGCCGTTGGCATATAATGATGCCTTCAAGATTAATGGGATCGATGATTCATGACCAACTTTTTTTTTTTGTTAAATATATATAAAGTTATAAACTAAAGAATCTGTAGGCACAAGTTTGGTGTAAAGGCAATCACATAAATTAAATTCCAACAATGCCTAATGCGTGTGGAACTGTGGATCGATCCATCATCCATTTAAGCCAAACAATAATATATCATATATATTTCAATTTTTCCTTTTTTATTAATATTTTTTAAGTCTTTGTTTGGGGTTTGCAATACGTTATATATGTGGTTAAAAAATATGGCTTTAAAGCCTAACATTATTGATACTAACTTATAACCCCATGCATATGCATGGATATAGTTAAAGACATATAATAAAATGCATTATATAATTTAAATATTATTGATAGTCATTTTTATATTTTGTTAACTTTTTAAAAAAATTTATAAAGATATTATTATGTATAAAATGTAAATTGTCCAAGTTTTTTTTTAAATTATTGTGAAGCACTTTTTTTTTACGATTCATTTATTCTAAACTCTTTGATGTTTGTACTTAATAATTCACTTAGATGAAAATTTATGATGTGGTCTCATATTTGATACTAAAATTAAGAAATAAAACTCTTCAATAATAAATAATTTAGAACACATAACGTAAAATTAGAATTATAATTTGAGTTTCTCTCGACTTCACCTATTTCATATATATATATATATATATATATATATATATATATAAGTATATATTACTCTCCTACGTCCACATGCATGTTCTAGCCCTTAAAATTGGCCTCTTGTTATTTTCAACCATTTGGCACAAACTCCTTGGAGTAATAACATATTCAAAATAGTTTGTAACGTTAGCTGTCAGCTGTCAGCTGTCCCCTACTGCTTTCAGAGCCCTGTGGACTGGACTTTTCTATGAGTTAAGATATTCTCCATCATTGCTTTCCTTGTTTGTGCTTGGGACGATATCATAGCTTCTTTTTTTTTTTTTTTTGAGAATAAAAGGCAGAATATTATTCAATGAAAGAATAAAATTATACAAGAACAAGGCAGCATCAAGGAGAGCCAAAGAAAACTACACTCGCTACAGAGCTTTCCCAACACCTATCAAAAACAGCAGCTATATGCAAGGTTACATCAAGGAAAGCCAAAGAAAAACAAGTCTATCTTACAAACGCAAGACAAGCTTCCATAATTAGCTTCCAAATATTTTATAGCATGGGATGCAGCAGACCTGGCTACAAAAGAGGGGTTAGGACGTGGAGTATCGTAGTGAGCCTCATTCCGCTTATTCCAAATCATCCAGCTGATTGTGAAAAATATTGCAATCTCTAGGTCATTTTTCCTTTGCATAATTTGATCAGCCACATTCACAAATGAAAGATTTGTGCAATGAGACATGGTCCCCCTTAAGTATGTGGACTTCCAAACCATATTAGAATATGTACAGCTTAGCAGGATATGGTCTGTTGACTCCACCCCATCCTCACAACGTTCACATCTAGCATCAAACAAAAATTTTCTTCTAGCTAGATTTACTTTTGTAGGTAGTATATCTCTACAAGCTCTCCAAATGAAAGTTTTGATTTTATTACATACCTTGGCCGCCCAAATCGCTTTCCAAATTTTATTGCACTATGAGTAATTGGATAATTGGCCATGAGAAGATCTCAGTTGTTGAGTTTGTATCATCTTGTATGCACTTTTTACCGAATATTCACTTGTGTTTGTGTATGCCCAAGTTTGGATGTCTTGCACCGCTCTATCGCTCAAAGGGATGGATTTAATAACTTCAGCTTCATGTGGGAGGAATACATGAACAATCATAGCTTGAATGTGCACAGAAACAGAGCTCGAAATTGGAATTTGGAGAGCAGTTTACTTCTTGGTTGCGTGCGATAATTTTGGCCTTTAACTTAGCTTGATAGATGCTAAGGGTTTTTTTTTTTTTTTTTTTTTTTTTTTTTTTTGTCTTTAGTGCATCTGCATTAGTGGATGCAAAATTTTTGTAAATTTACACATCTAAAACCTACTTTTTCTATTTTACACTCCCATTTTTACAAAACATCCACATCAGTTTGTCTATTATACACATTTATTCAAATAAAATATTCATTCCACACCCACCATCAACCCACCCAGCCACCATCTTCAACCCACAAATCTTCAACTAACTCATTCCTTTCAAACACATAAACAGTCAACAAAATTTAAAAAAAAAAACACAATTCTAAGCAAAATTATGAGTAGTCAAACAAAAACCCAGATGATTTTCTAAGTAGCCAAACAAAAACCCAGGTGCGTTGGTGTTTCTCTGTTCCTCCAAGGTTCTAGGCTTCAAAAACCTAGGTGCTACGCTTATTCCAAAACCCAAGCTTCAAAAACCTAGGTGCGCGCGTTGGCATTGGTGTTTCGCTATTCCTCCAAGGTTCCTGGCTTCAAAACCCAGGTGCTACATTTCAGATTAGGTGTGCTAGGAGACCATGAGGCCGACGGTTAGGGTGGCAAGAATGGCGATTCCCTCAAGGTCGAGTAGGAAGGCGGCATAGGGGTTAAGAGTTTTTGAGCAATCTGGAAGAGGATCTGAGTTTCTGAGCGATGTAGGCGAAGGATGTTGCTCCGGCGGAATCATTTTGGCTAGCCGGAATATTAGATTGAAGAAAAGGATTTGAGATTGAAGAGAAGGATCTGAGAGCAATCGAGACAAGGAGAGGGACTGAGATAGAACGAGAGAGAGGTGAGAGTGAGGTGAAGGAGAGAGAAAAAAATCTAAAATAATAGATAAATGAGCTATAGTAACCGTGTAAATATACACGGTTACTGTAGCTAATGTGTATATTTACATATTTTTACACCTATTGATGTGGGTGTTTTTTTGCTCAAAATGTGTAAAATGTGTACCTTTTTTAGTTTAGAAGACTATACACATGCTAATTTGGTTGCTCTTAATGCGTACTTTTGCTGCTAGGTAAGGACAAAATAACTTTGTTTAAATTTTTTTAAAAGACTGGGTTGTTTGTTTTGGATAAAATTAGTTAGTTAGGCTTAATATTTGCTATTGATATATTTTTTTTGTTGCGTTAATTTTTTTGAGCTTATATATTTTGTTTTAAATTTTAGATCTATAAATTTTTTACTACTTTTAAAAGGAGGAAAATGTTAAAGGTACAAATTTTTTATAAATTAATGATGTGGTGAATGATATTTGGTAAGTAAAAAAATAATATAAGTAGTGGGCCTAAATACGAATCAATAAAAATTTGTTATCTCAACATTTTGTAAGAATATTATAGAAAAGTTTATGACTGTAATATTACTCTTAAAAGAATCAATGATATTGTTAAGTGGGCAAAATGTAGTGCTAAAATTAATACATACATATATATATATATATATATATATATTTAATAGGGGGGGGGGGGATGCGCCCCCCCTAGTCTAAGCTTAGCTCCGTTCTTGGGTGTTCATATTATGTATTCTAGTTAGCTTAATTGATGAGATATTTTATCGTCGAATAAGAGACATATAGTTCAATCCTAACTACATTAAAAATCAATTAGTGTTTTAGCATGGCTTGATGATAAAAAATAATTATCATGGAGTGAACAATGAATACTATAGACTGAAATTTTATCCTATTTACTAACCAAAAAAGAGAGCAAAAAAGTTTGATTGTACATATTTGTTAGTGCATGTATTTAGGTAGATATATGCATTTACTTCTGGCCATGACACATGATGATGACTTTTGCATCTTTTGCAATGAAAGTTAATTTGAAGTCCATACAACAAAGAAATAAGATAAGAAAAAAAAAGTTAATAAATGCCCTAAGGCACTAGTTTAGGTGATATTTTTTATATGTTTTGATTGGGGGAAAAAAAAACTAACGTTTCTTACAATTTTTATATTTTCTATAAAAATGGTATTGAAACTTTTTGAAAATGGTTCATTAATAAATGCCCTAAAGACACTCGTTAACAAGCCCATAAGATAATATGGGTATTTAGAATTGCAAAGGATGATCAATAAGCAAGAACAAGATTGTCCTTGTTTAAAGGTGGTTTCTGATTAAATTAACAAAGGTAAATATATATGTGTGGGTGGGTGGGTGGGTGGGGGGGGGGGACGAGGACCCAAAGTAGTTAATGAAATGGGCAAAAGGGTAATTCCGAGGAGGTGAACTTCGTGAAGTTTCTTTAGAAAAAGCTTACATAACTTATAAAGAGGTTAAACTATTACAGTTGATAAAAGTGCCGAGGACTCTTGCCTAACCTCGGAGGGTCGAGAATCACGGGTGAAGGGAGCATAGTGCAACCCGAGGGAGGAAAGGAACAACTTGGCATTGAACAAGAAAGGGAAGAAGAAGGAAGGACAAAACAACCGTCCCCTTTGCATTAAATGTACTGCAACCACTTAACTGGCTGCATTAATGAGGAAATGACCATGAACAGTGCCTTCACAACTCACCCTTTGGTGTAAAAACTACTAGTAAGTCCTTGATGAGACAACTATCAAGGAAGTGTGATTTGAACTCTCCAAATGTAGAGCCCACATGTATTATGGCTAACTATATAAAGTCAAGAAACACACCTGGATCCATGGGGAGAGATTTGCTGAAGAAAAGAGAGAGAATACCATTATAATAGTATCCTCGGACTGAACTAAACTTGATGACAAACACTTAGCCATTTCAAGGCTTTTCTTAATTCAATACGTACTTTTTGCCTTATAAACTTGTCTAATTATCATTAATTATGGAAGAATGGGTACTTAGAAGGTGATCTTATGTCCCACCTCTAAAATATATTGTATGAGTAGGAAGTAACATGTTAACAACTGTTAGCTACACTTTTTACCCGCCACAATAAATATATGTGTATATGTGTATATATATATATAGACACACATGTACACAATAGAAAAACGAAAAATACAAAAACAATAACTTCCTCCATTCTAGGTTACCCCCGTTTTGTCATCTAATCCCTACATCTGATGAATCAATATATATAGACACACATGTACACAATAGAAAAACGAAAAATTCAAAAACAATAACTTCCTCCGTTCTAGGTTATCCCCGTTTTGTCATCTAATCCCTACATCTGATGAATCATGGTGTACTTGAGTCTATGGGTGATTGATAAGTTTGACTGAATTGATACATATTGCCTCAAGAATACTTTTAATTTGGTCAATGCCTGGGAAAGGAAACACATAATGAAGTCAATCATAAATTTAAAATTTGAGTTATCCATTATTATAATAATCTATATATTTATATATAATAATAATAGGTAAAGCTGAGAGAAACTCAAATTAGAATTCCAATTTTGCACATTCTGTCTTAAATTATTTATTTTTAAGGAGTTTTATTTCTTAGTTTTAGAATCAAATGTGGGACCATATCATAAATATTCATCCAAGTGAGTTATTAAGTACAAAAATCAAAGAGTCTAGAATAAATAAATTGTACAAAAAAAAAGTGCTTCACAATAATTTTTTTTTAATAAAAATATGGACAATTTACATTTTATACCTAATAATATCCTTACAAATTTTTTTAAAGAGTTTGCAAAATATAAAATGACTATCAATAGTATTTAAATTATATATATAGGAATTATATTATGCATCTTATTGTATATTTTTAAGTATATTCATGCATATGCATGAGGTTACAAGCTAGTTTTATTATAATAGTTGGTATGACATCTATTTTAATGTCTTTGTTAATGAATTAATGATACAATGTAATCTGAAATGTTTATTTTGAAACGAACGGTTAAAATTAAGATAACATGATATGGTAGAATACCTTAAAAACTCTACAAGATCTGAATTTATAAATGAATATGAATAATTATTACATTAAAATTGTATTTCTTATATTATATATTTGTGTTCCCTTAATATTTGATTATCAACTTTAATATTTTAAATTGTACCATTAGGGTGACATGTTAACAAAACCATAAATCCAAGAGAGGAAAAAACCACAAATATCAAGCAAAACTTAAGTTCAAGTTCATTTAGTACTTTATTAAATAATTTTTTTATCTATTTAATTTTAAAAATAAATTCAAATGGTATACAATTATCAACCAAAGCACATACAATCACACCATTTACAAAGTTTTTTTTATTTAATTTTGTTGATAAATATGACAGGTTTTCCCTAACAAAGTTTTTTCATAGATATAATAGATTTAAATTTGAAGGAGATAATATTTGTTTATGATGATTATTCTTGACTAGCAGACTAAGACACTGATAAATTTAACTTTTGTGTAGGCAAAATCCAAATTCAAATCCCTTATTCAGCTAAACATTATAAAGTTGAGCTAATTAGAACCAAGCCATAAGTTCTTGTGGTAGCAAGAGGAGCGTGTTTGAGATGTCGGGGTCGCAACAATTATATTATCTAAGTATTTCTAACCATTTTGACCCCAAAAAAAAAACATTTTAAAAAATATAAAATACAACTCATAATTAAGCATGGAATAATTCTTAACTTGTACTCTTAGTACACTCATTAAAAATACTCTTAAACGTTTAATATCAATGCCAATTTTTTTTTACAGAATAATATCAATGCCAATTAAATATTAATAATGTACTATATATTATATTTCTCAATCAAATTCAAACACGTAGCTCTATTGATCAATAAAATGCAAACTGTGGCGAGCGAAAAATAGCGAAATGACAAACAGTAGATTTTGATAAGTGACTTTACTACAGTTCACCCACTTAATTAATTTGTAGAGGTGGGATGCAAGGTTAACATAAAACACCCATTATGTAAAAAAGGAATCTCCGGGTTGAACTTTGATATGAGATAGAAGTAGTCAATTTGAATTTTTATTGAAATTTGCTAAGTGTTTGTCCTTGGGTTCAGTCCGAGGATAGAATTACAACTGAATGATCTTCTTTCTTTTTTTCTTTTCATTTTTCCATTAATGTGGCCAGTTAAGTGGTTGCAGTATATTTAATGCGGAAGGGATGACTTCCTTGTCCTTCCTTTTTCTCCTATTCCCTATTTAGAACCAAATTACCTTTGTCTCCCCGAGGGTTGCATCGATATACCTTTCTCGGCCTTCCCGAGGTTAAGTAGACCCACTCGGCATTGTCAATAATAGCCTCATCTTGAACTCCTTACTAGTTAACCAAATCCTCTCTGTTTAGTTCCCCTCTTCGGATTTACTCTAAGTTTGTCATGTATGCAACATATCATTTATATCATGCATGAAGGGTATATTGGTCATGAGAGTCTAGAAGACCAGACTCTGTTCGGGTAAAATGGGTGCCTAACACTTTCTCATTTCGTAACCTAGCCTCCGAATTTAGTTTCTTTTGGATAGGTAGACCTACGCTTTATCTTTATTTTTATTTTTGGGTAGGTTGTAACTAGGACAAAAGGCCACGTAATTCTTTGGTATATTGTAATTAGGACTCCAAGTCTTGTAATATCCAATCTATCAAGTTTTTGTTTTTATTCAATTAATGACAATGAAACTTTTTGGTCATGTAAAGTTGTGTTTAATTTTTTCTTATTTTTTTGCATAAAAAATAAGTGACGGCTTCACACCACTTACCCAAAAAGAGAGGTGTCCTTAAAAGCACCCAAATCTCTTTTTTTTAGAGGCCTAATTTTGTGGTCTCTCACAGTGGGGACTATAGTGGGGATGTCAAGGGCTAAGCTTCGTATTAGACTTAAGTGACCAAATATGTACCCTTGTCTTTTGTATGATATTGCATGATATTGTTGTTTATTTGTTTGTTTGTTTATGTTTTGAGATGTTGTTTGATATTTTGTTGTTTGTATTGCTTGTTAAAAACTTTCCCTAATTGTCATAGTGTGTGCCATCAAAACAACAAATATGTATGCACCCCTCTCAACAACATGTGGTGGTAGTAACCATGGATCACCGGTCTTCATTAGATTTGGGTACCTAGTGGCAAACTCACCAACTCATAGCCCAAAGTCACTGGATCATTTCTTGTTGACTGTAAAGGATAGACCATGTCGTTTGGACCAACGCAGTGTTCATTACATTACAAGTTGGGAGGTGTAATATCCTAGCTATGGGAAACAATGAAACAACAAACCCACCTTACAATGTAATGACTTAGAATCTACCCTTAGGTTGGTCCATGTTAAAATTGCATTGCATGTTGTGTGTGTTTTTTTTTCTTGGTTGGTTGATGTAGATGGCGACCTAGCTTTAATTGACCCAAGAAAGCCTGCTATAGAGAGAGAGAGAGAGAGAGAGAGAGAGAGAGAGAGAGAGAGAGAGAGAAGGAAGAATTTGGTTAAGATCCGAAGGAAGGCTGCAAAGAGAACCCAAGGCTAGCACTCAAGCTAGTAGCTCCAGTTCCAAGCCTATCACTCCTATCACGGTACTGAAGCCCGTAAGCATAGAGGACACTCCGCTGCTGCAACATCACAATCTCATATTCGACCTACAAGACAGTTCAAGCCATAAGAACTTTGAAGCTCCTAACACTGTGGCTGAAGAGGAAGAACATCCAAGCACCCAAACACCGAAGAACCTATGAACACTCAAGAGCTACTCAACACCACGGTAGCTAGTCAAATCCAGTTGAGGGAGGACATGAACCTTATGGTGCAATAGTTTCAAAATTTGAAGAGTAACTAAGAGGAGAACAAGGCTAACCATAATCCACCAACTATGGAGAATGAGAAGAAGATCAATGAGAGAATAAATAAGATGGAAGAGATGATTAAGAGAGCTTGCAAGATGGAGGACCTCATGGACTACCAATCACTCTCACTTTTCCCAAATGTGAGATTGCCTCCCAAATTCAAGATGCCAACTTTAGACAAGTTTGACGGGACTGGTTGCCCAAAGTCCCATTTGAAGATGTACATGAGGGCTATGCAGCCCCTAGGAGCAACTGAAGAACTACTTGCTCAAATGTTTCAAAATACCTTAACTAGAGCCACTCTTAGGTGGTTCCTCAACCTAGATGATGCTAGAGCAAGGAGTTGGGAGGACATCTGCCGCGAGTTTCAAAATCAATACAAGTACAGCATATAGGTGGATGTGACAAGGAGAGATTTGGAAACTACAAAACAAGAGCCGAATGAGTAATTTTCTACATTCATAACCAAATGGAGAGCCAAGGCGGTCCAAATGACGAACTGGACAAGTGAAGAAGAGCAAATCCAAATGGTGGTTAAGAATTTGTTACCCATTTACCATGAGCACCTTTTTGCCTAATACTTCCCTCACTTCAAATCTTTGATAATAGGTGGTACTCAAGTGGAAGATGCTATCAACAATGGCATAATCAAGGGAGAAGATCTTGTCTCTAAGAAAATAAAAACTCCAAAAAGAAGGGTCAATGATTCCATCCCCAATGATCATCAATTGCCAAACCTCAAAGAAATTTTTCAGAACTACACATGACTTTGAGTGAAGCCTTGGAGAAACTACAAGCTAAGGGAGTACTGAAGCCATTGGATCCAAAGCCAATACCACATCCCGTGCTTAGAAGCTACAACCCTAATGCTCATTGCAAATATCCTCAGGGAGGAGGCCACACAACTAACAAGTGTTTTCACTTAAGGCATGATTTTCAAGATCTGATTGATCAACAAGTCATTACTCCACCGTCATCAGCCAGTCATCCTGACTATGTTTGAATTTTATTTTACAAGTTTTTTAGATTGACTTTTTGGTCTTATTGTTTATTTATGATTCGCTTTCTAGTTGGTCTTTTACTTAATAAAGTCCATGCTGTGTTTGATGCATTTGGTTTGTCATGTTATTCATATGTAAATCAAAAAAAGAAGAAGAGAAGAGAGTCAGAAATGATTTCAAAAAAAAAAAAAAAAGAGTTTTTGAAAATTGAATTTTTTTTTAAATTTAAAAAAGATTTTTCAACTAGGGGCATTGGGCCCTCAAGTCATTTCAATTCAGTTAAAAAAAAAAAAAAAATTGCATTAGGGGCATTGGGCCTTCTTAGTAACCTTTTTCTAAAAACCCTTTTTTTTTGTTCCTTCTCCAAAATTTTTTCAAAAGTCTTCTTTTCAAGAGAACACAAGAAGATCCATTTGACAAAGCTTCTTCTAAATCATGATGATTAATTGCTCTACCTATCAATTTGTTCCAAAGAGGGATTTAACTTCATTCAATCCATGTAAGGACTTTTGCTAAACATTCAAAGTATGATAAGAAAATGTCCTAAAAGGCAATCAAAGAAATACATCCATTCATCCAAATTTCTCAAACCACATACACTCAATCCCAATCTCTACAAAATTTTTCACATTGTTGGAGCATTTATACTTTTATTCCAAGAATAATTTATTAAAAGAGTTTAAGTCGTTGTGCTTACAATAAAACATCACTAGGGATAGGAGGCCGCCTTCAATAACCCACATTATTTCTTGACACCTATTATAATAATTATCCATTGCTAGCCAACTTGAGCCTTTAAACAGTTAGCCTGTTTTTCAACGAACCCACTAAAAACTTAAATCTTGGGTAGGGAAATTAAGTATGCATGCTTAATTCTCAAGATGAGGAAGTGTTGACCTTATTGATCCAGCACCACTTGGTAAGGTCCTCAATGAAGACAATATGACAAGTTCAAAAGAGGAAGATTCATAAAGTTCAGAAAAGAAAGTTCATCAAAGCTAGGTAGAAAGGAAATCCATCAAGGAGAGATAATATTTTGAGAAAGCATCAAACTATGAGAAAAAAAAGAAGGCCATCAAGCTAGAAAAGACTTCAACTAAAAAAAAAAAAAAAAAAAAAAAAAGAGAGAGACAGAGAAGTGAATGCAAGAATTTTCATCAAGTTGTGAGAGAATACTAATTCATCAAAAGACACGAGAGATATGAGATTCCATGAAAGATCATTCAAGTTGAGAAGGATAAGCAAAAATGAAGATTCATCAAGAGAAGAAATTTAATCAAATTGAGGAAGATAAGTAAAAGAAAAAGTAAAATACATTTCATAAAAAAAAGTGTGTTTAGTCAAGTCAAAAAAAATGAAAGTGCATTAGAAAGGACTAGCCTCTGAGCATGCGTGTGAGGCTCTTCTATTTTTTGGGTAAGGATTAGTTTAGAGCATTTATTATAATTTGGGATTACTACATTTTTCAATCACAAAAAAAAGCCTAAGATTGTGATGAAAAATTATTTCACCACAAATAATACTCATCACACTCCTAGGTTTTTTTTTTTGTGATTGGAAAATGTAGTAATTCCAAATTATAATAAATGCTCTAAATTAATTCTTACCCAAAAAATAGAAGAGCCTCTGAGCACGCGCGTGAGCGCATGCTCAGAGGCTAGTAATACATAACAAAGATATATGTTAGCACCATTCATATACATATATCACATAAAATTATAATCTGTATTCACTAAGGTTAGAGATATTTTTTTGATGTAAAGACTATTAAATCACAAAATAAAACATACAAAAACTTATATGAATCCTCGATATTCACCACAAATAATACTCATCACACTCCTAGGTTTTTTTTTGTGATTGGAAAATGTAGTAATTCCAAATTATAATAAATGCTCTAAATTAACCCTTACCCAAAAAATAGAAGAGCCTCACGCGCGTGCTCAGAGGCTAGTAATACATAACAAAGATATATGTTAGCACCATTCATATACATATATCACATAAAATTATAATCTGTATTCACTAAGGTTAGTGATATTTATTTTGATGTAAAGACTATTAAATCACAAAATAAAACATACAAAAACTTATATGAATCCTCAATATTCAACTGCATAAGTTCATTACATAGATGAATGAGTTGTTATGTGCATTATTGTTGAAGCACCTATATCCATTTTCAACCCCCCCATCAACCAAAATACAGAAGAAAGAAGAGGAAGATGTGTCTTTAATTGTCTTTGAGAATTTGGCAGAGCAAATCTCAAATCACCCTTCTTAATTTACCAAATCAACTTGTAAATAAATTAAAAAGTGAGTTACTAATAATACAGTTTTGGTTGCTAGAGAAAAGAATCCTCAACAATTAACGAATAATAAATATTTCAAATTTCCATTCATTTTCCAAGGTTCTCAGTCACCTAAAAACAGCATAAATCCAAATTTCCAAAAAATAAAAAGAGAGTATTTTAATGCAATAAAAAAGTAAAGAAGATATTAAAAAATGGAAACAGATTTAGTGAAGTTTTGAATGAAAAAAAAAAAGAACAGAATATAGTTGAAAAATATGTGAAGGGAGTTTTTCATTTCAGTCCTATAAATTATTTGTAAATGTACCATTCTGTTGAATCCTAGTGCTGACTTTTTGTTTGAATTTTTTTTTTCTACAACAGCAGAAACTTTTATTAAATTAAAGAAATTGTTTAAATTGACATAGGATTTTCACTTTTAAAAAATCCATTCTTATCTATGTTTAACCAACAAATATTTTTTTAAAGTACATTTTTATGGATAAAAAAAAAACTAAGTATTAAAACCCTTCAAGAACCATTTTCATCCTATATAGAATCATAGATAGGAAATTTACCAATCCATTCAAGCTATAAAATTTGAAAACACAAATTCAAACTATACTTTGTCTACTCGTCTTATTGTTTGTTCTCAAACATGGGTTGCTTCAAAAGGTTCCTTTACACCTACAAACTCAAAAAAGAAAAGAAAAAGAAAATGAAAACCAAATAATTTATGGAGATCGAACAGCAAAACTACGAATTTAAGTTGAATTCAATTGATGATAAATGAAATGAATAATCAAATCCAACAGAGTTAAATAGACAAACCTGAGAACTTCACAACTTTGTACTTTTTGAGAAACAAAGGAGTAGAGAAAATAGAAAATACTTGAATCTCACACGTGTTACCCAATTTTAGTTTTGATTGGTGAAAAATATTGGGAGTTATTGATTGCTTGAATTTTGAAATTTCAAAGAATTTTTTTGAAAAAGAGGTAACTACCATGTACGTGTTTATTGGTGAGAAGTCAGGAGACAAATGAGGATTAGAAAGTGACAATGTTTTTTTTTTTTGTGTGTGTGTATTGGAAGTTCTAATCCATAGTAAAAGGGATTTTTTTTTTTGGGTAATTGAGAAAGTGGAAAACGTGGTTAGCAATTGTTGTGATAATTTTTGCCAATAAAAAAATAATTGTATAAGTTTATCTCTTAAAAAGTTTGAATTTAGTTTACAATTTGTTGAAAGAGGGAAAAAAAATTATTTAGTCATTGGATAAGTGGAAAACGTGGCTGGCAAATTAAAATCATTTTGTAGGAGTAAAAGAATAAAACATGATAAATTTGATCGGTTGTAAAAAGGGGGAAAAATTTTTTGGTTGGTAATTGAAAAGTGCAAAACGTTGTTGACACTTGACATAATAAAATCCATTTTTAAGAGTAAAACTTGGGTTCGTTAGAGTAAGACATTTGATAATTCATATCCATTTTTCTATTTAAAAAAATAATAATAATAAATATATAGTTACTTTGAAGAAGTGGGTTAGTGGAAGAGTGTTCCTATTTTGTAGGCAATATATTAGTACAAGTTAGACTTGTATTTTTACCAAACTATCATTTAATTCTGTCTCTACTTATACCTAAGGCTGTAGGGGTATTTTGGTACAAAAAAAAATCCGATCCAAACAGGTGTAGCCGCTTAAATAGTAGTATAGATAGGAGGGTATCAGGGAGAAATGCAAAATCATCCAAGAAAAATGAAAGTTTGTCAAGTATAAAGAACAACAACAAAAAAATGCAGTTGAGTGAAAGCCGATAAAATTCAAAAATAAAATAAAATAAAATAAACATTAAAAAAAAAGGGGGCTCGCTAGGTTGAAAACCTGAAAGGGCGATCTAGGCAAAAATTAGAGGCCAAAAAAAAAAAAAAAACCTGCTAAGCTGAAAACTCGAAAGGGCGGTCTAGGCAAAAAAAATTAAAAAAAAAAAAAACTTGTTAGGCTAAAAACCCGAAAGGACAGTCTAGGTAAAAATTAGGGCAAAAAAAATCTTTCAAAAAAAAATGAATGAGAAAAACAGAAATGAGAGTGATTGATTTGATCACAAGATAGGATGCTAAGAAGACCAAAAGAGGAAGTTGTCAAGCAATAAAAATCAAGACCAAATGAAAGGTGTAAAGTTGAATTTATTCAACTATGTGTTGGCTTTATTCCATGCTAAATTTGCTTGTAATTCAGCATTTAGAAATCTTGTATTTAGGTGGAAATAATGTAAAAATTGTGTGTGAGAGAGTGTGAAGATTTGATCAAGAGTGTGCAACAAGAAGGTTTCTCGCGAGTGGTGGCTCGCCAAAATGAAGTACACGCGTGAAGCATGCAGAAAGATGAACAGTCAGGATAGCCGGATCACTACAGGACAAAAAGTACAGTCTGACCTAGTCTGGTAACTGGCAACTGGCAACTGGAACTAGCGACTCAACCTAGTCGCGAGTGACAATAGTTATCCTATACGTTATAGGATCGACAATAACTCTCATATCTTTAAGGGATCACCTTAGTTCTCCTAAAACTCATAGGATCGACAATAGTTCTCCTATACATTATAGGATCAACAATAGCTCTCCTACCTTCAAGCGATCGACCTTCGTTCTTCTAAAACTCATAGGATCGAAAATAGTTCTCCTATACATTATAGGATTGACAATATCTCTCTTACCTTCAAGGGATCTACCTTAGTTCTCCTAAACATCATAGGATCGACAATAGTTCTCTTACACATCATAGGATCGACAATAGCTCTCTTACCCTCAAGGGATCGACCTTAGTTCTCCTAAACATCATAGGATCGACAATAGTTCCCCTATACATTATAGGATTGACAATAGCTCTCCTACCTTCAAGGGATTGACTTTAGTTCTCCTAAAACTCATAGGATCGACAATAGTTCCCCTATACATTGTAAGATCGACAATAGCTCTCCTACCTTCAAGGGATCGACCTTAGTTCTCCTAAAACTCATAGGATTGAAAATAGTTCTCCTATACAATATAGGATTGACAATAGCCCTCCTACCTTTAAGGAATTGACCTTAGTTCTCCCAAAACTCATAGGATCAACAGTAGCTCTCCTATCTTCAAAAGATTGACTTTAGTTTTTCTTTCAAGTTTCAAATTTCAAATCCCAAATTTCAAGTTTCAAGTTTCAAAATCCAAATTCTAAGTTCCAAGTTTCAAACTCCAAATTCCAAGTCTCAAACTTCAAATTCCAAGTTTCAAATTCCAAAGATAAAAATCTTTTTCAAAGAACTACAAAAATCCATCAAAGTGTTCTTGCTAAAAAATGAAAACATTCAAATCAAGAAGGAACAAATGAAAATCACACATCTCAAAAATAGTAGGATCACAAAGCACTCATCATTTAAAGTCTAATCCCAAATTTTAACTTTTTGCAGGCAACAATTCAGATCAAAGTAGAGAAGCCCTTTGATCAACATTTCAACAGTTCAGGTCAAAGTAGAGAAGCCCTTTGATTAACATTTCAATAGTTCAGATCAAAGTAGAGTAACCCTTTGATCAACATTTCAACAGTTCCGATCGAAGTAGAGAAGCCCTTTGATCAACATTTCAACAGTTCAGATTGAAGTAGAGAAGCCATTTAATCAACATTTCAATAGTTCAGATCGAAATTGAGAAGCCCTTTGATCAACATTATAACAGTTCAGATCGAAGTAGAGAAACCCTTTGATCAACATTTCAAAAGTTTTGATCGAAGTAGAGAAGCACTTTGATCAACATTTCAACAATTCAGATTGAAGTAGAGAAGCTCTTTGATCGACATTTCAACAATTCAGATCGAGGTAAAGAAGTCCCTTGGTCGTCACAGCTCCGGTTCCGAGGTAAAGAAGCCCTTTGGTTACCTTTCATCAAGATCCGAGGTAGAGAAGCCCCTTGGATAACTCACATTCAAGATCAAAGTAGAGAAGCCCCTTGATCGACCCTCCACATTCAAACTGAGATAGAGAAGCCTCCCAGTCACCTCAATTATCAAGAATCATTTCAAAATTCATCGGTTATCAAGTAGGTCAAGTATTCACAATTTTCATTTTGTCAAACAGCAAGACACTAGTTCTATGTTCCAAGATTTTAGGTTCGAGGGCTAGGTAATCTTTGAAAATTCAACCTCAAGTAAATCATGGCTGCTAAAGTCAATGCCTTGTTTTACATTAACATTCGTTTTCCAAGCTCTGTTAATGAAGGGAATTCTATAGACACTAGATTTTGCACCTATGATTTAATCAAGGAAGATGACGAGAATGACCAGTTATATACTCAAAATTCATGATTGCATTACATGCATTAATTCATTTATTGCATATCATAAAAATGATCTTAAGATTCTAACGGTCGCGACGATATGCTCGATTTCCAAATCGGACCGTCGGATCGAAAGATATCGCATGATCAAGTTTGCATAGTCAGCATGCATTGTGTTTAGGTAGAATCAACCACACATGATTAATTTAAATTAATTATGATTGGCTAGACAATTAAAATTAATTAAATAATTTTGTGATTGGTTATTAGTTAGTGTCAAAAATAGGCTTGTTTGCATGAGAATAAAGAGGATAATTGAATAACAATAAAATTGTGGATAAAGACTTTTAAAGTATTTATCTACAAGATAATTGTTGTTGAAAAGGCCTGAATTATCAAGAAAAGAGTTTAATTTTTAGAATATGGATTAAAAACGAATCTAAGTGCAAGTCTCGGCTAAAAAAACCTTAAAAATTGAGTCTAAAATGGACCAAAACTCAAACGAGGGACCGGCACCCAAAAGGGCCATTAGGCACTTTTGGAGTGTCAATTGGCACAAACTCTAGCCCTGGCCCGGGGGCATTTGGATTAAGTTGAAACACATCCTTTTCAATTTTTTAGTGATAAGGATGCATCCCCGTTCGTATTCTGATAATCTAGCTAGTTTTTAGAACTCCCCAACCTCTATAAATAGGGGTTGCATCTCAAAATTCAGCACACTTTTCACACTCTCTAATTTCCCCTCTTTTTAATTATTCTTTTCTATTATTTTCTCTCTCACATTAAAGACGTTCTGGAGGCTCTAGCCTTAAGAATTTCTCTTTTGTAAGCAAGATATTTTAGGTTTCAAAGATAATTAAATAAATTTCTATGAACTTTAAAATATTCCCTCAATAAGAAAAGTACGTCCATGCAAGAGGTAGTCTTTCTTTACTTTTTTTTTTTTTTACTTGATGGTGCATGAGTGGATGTATTCTTTTAGTTTTAATTTCTAATGTTCATGCCATGTGTTGTTAATATTCTTGTTGAAATATGTTTTTAATACCTTTTTTTTTTTTTTCATGATTTACCTTTTTTAGTTTAAAAAATCTGCTCATTATCACATTTCTTTTTTCAAAAGTAAAAACTGATTTGCATCTTCCTTAGATGCAGATCTGAAAAATTTCAAAACTAAAAACTGATTTTTATCTTCCTTAGATGCATATCCGAATTTTTTTTAACATAAAAACTTATCTGTATCTTCCTTAGATGCAAATCTGAATTTTTCAAAACATAAAAACTGATTTGCATCTTCCTTAGATGCAGATCTGAAAATTTTCAAAACCAAAAAAAAACTTATTTGTATCTTCCTTAGGGCAGATCTGATTTGTCTTTAAACATAAAAGTTGATCTATATCTTCCCTAGATGTAGATCTAAATGTTTCAAAACATAAAAACTGATTTATATCTTCCTTAGATACAGATTTGAATTTTTTTTTTTTTTACATAAAAAACTTATTTGTATCTTTCTTAGATATAGATCTGAATTTTTTCTTAACACAACAAATTTTGAAATAAAAAAGGAAGTCATTAGTAGTGATGTTTTGTTTGATGCAAGTAGCGTAGGTTTATTTCATGAGTGTAGTCCTCTTGTAAGAAAAATTCTTTTTTTATTTTATTTCACATAAAAAAAATAGATCTGAATTTTTAGCCCTCTATAAATCTAGATTTTTTTTATTTACAAAACAAATCTGATATTTTTTTTTACATGTAAACCAAAAACCATTTTTTCTTTACTTTGCTTCAAAACAGATCTAATTTTTTTTAGCAAAAAAGCCTGTTCTTTTCACTTAACAAAAAAAAGATCTGATTTTTCTTTACAAAACTTTTTTTTACGTATATTAAAACAGATCTGGGTTTTTTTTTTAATGAATCAAATCAATTTTTTTTTTCACCAAAGAACAAATCTGAATTATTTTTTTTCTAAAAGAAGAGGACACATTTATAAAATAAATTTATGTGACTTAGTTTAGGGTTAAGTTTGTCATGTATGCAACATATCATTCATATCATGCATAAAGGGTATATTGGTCATGGAAGACTAGACTCTCTCTGGGCGAAATGGGTGCCTAACACCTTCCCATTCCGTAACCTGGCCTCCGAATTTAGTTTCTTTTGGATAGGTAGACCTACGCTTTGTCTTTATTTTTATTTTTGGGTAGGTTGTAAGTAGGACAAAAGGCCACGTAATTCTTTGGTAGATTGTTACTAGGACTCCAAGCCTTGTAATATCCAATCTATCAAGTTTGTATTTTTATTCAATTAATGCCAATGAAACTTTTTGGTCATGTAAAGTTGTATTTTATATTTTCTTATTTTTTTGTATAAAAAATAAGTGGCGACTCCATACCACTTACCCAAAAAGTGAGGTGCCCTTAAAAGCACCCAAATCTCTTTTTTGAGAGGCCTAATTTCGCGGTCTCTCACAGGGACCATTTCTCTTGACACCACGCTTCCAGCTTATCCCACATGAGAACGTCCTTTCACCTGACTGAAGCATGCTCATGACACTTCGGAAACCACAACGCCTCAATAAATGCTATAGGTGGCTTAATGTCCCCCACGTTCTACGATGAGATGAACATCATACGGTCCCTATTCCTCTAGCAAAAAAGTAGGAACACTGTCGCCGTCCTTTCATCCTCTATATATACAGGGGAACAGGGAACTTCTGTCACTATTTCTTCTTTTTAAGAACCAAAAAACACTCCACATTCCATAAAACTTGCCCGAGGATTCATTCTTTCCGAATTTTGTAAGTGCATGTCATTGCTATATATACTTTAAAATAAAAAAAAAATTCTTCCTTATTCCTTCACATTTATAGACTTTTCTCCTCTTTCTTCTTTTAGTTTTCCCACATGGGTAGATTTTTTTTTTTTTTTTTTTTTTTTTTTTTTAAATTTGGTTGACACTCCCAAACACAGAGGGGAGTTTAAGAGATACTACAGGATTCCTAGTAACGTATCAATACAACACTGTAATTTAGGTGAATGGCATGAGAGAAGGTCTACGAAGCCATTGTCATTTTGATGATAGCCTTTATTGGGGGAGGGATGAGGATTCCCAATGCGTCCCAAATATGTTTAGGGCGTTAGGTAGTGTGGACACGATGAACGAAGATGGGTATAAACTTCACCCATCACGACATAAATTGGATCTGTAGTTGCCAAAAGAATGATGAAGCAAACTACTACCTAAAAATTAGGGTTCCTACCATTAGATTGATATCTTGCCTCCCCGAGATGAACAAAGGCGTGGACGACGACTTCCTTATCGTTTTCAGGGAATGGCATGATGAACTTCACTGTCCGACCATGAATGGCATTCCAGGTGGGAGTTTAGAGAAGTCCTTAAGGCCTTTTGTTAGGACATATGTGATTCAATGTTAGGAACATATCTCACTATTTTATGTAATTGGCTAATCCTTTGACAAAATGCACTTTACTTATAATTGGGTAGATCAAGGATGTGTTTAATACTTCAAGGAACAATTTTTTTTTATCGCAGACAAAAAAGCTACTACCAAAAGACGAGGTTTGGTAAATTTTGATTTACTAAGCCGAGTTTTAAGGTTCGAGATCTTTCTACACTGAGACGGACAACTTCGGGCAGTACATGTCATTCTCGATTTTAAACTCATTTCCAACCAATTCCAAGTGTCCAAGCATGTGATCAAAGCTAGGGATTTGCATCTTGCCCGCCAATCATGAAATGACATCCGTATGCTTCGTCATAGCAAAAGTGCAATGTCAAAAGCTTAACATAATTGAGTATTTCTTTTCTCTCTCTTGTATGCCCATGCATGATATGCTTAATAAAAGAAAAAATTATGCAAAGAAAAATAAAAAGCAAAAAGATCAAAATGCTTTATATATGATTGTAAGCGTGTATTCTAGGAGATGTGGGAGTTATAGGATGTACCTCGAAGGTTATAGTCCCCATCAAACATTTATGATCATGTGTGAGTTAAATTGATTTACTCATATCTCAAATCGTCATAACATAGATACACTTATGAAATCTTGCGATATTTTTCACACACAACACGCAATATTCTTTGCTACTATTGATACATATGCAGGTACAATGTGATTTGGCCATCAAAAGGTTTACATGTGTTAATGTATGCTCGCTAAACTGTCTTAACTCGTTTTGGAAATAAAGAATATTAGTGTGTGTGTGTGTGTGTGTGTGTGTGTGTGTGTGTGTGTGTGTGTGTGTTTTGGGATCTATGTGCTTAAAAAATTTTGTTTAGAGATGTTTTTGAGAGATCAAAATGTTGTTTGGATCATTGGTTGAGTTGGCCATCAAAAAGTTTACATGTGTTAATGTATGCTCACTAAACTGTCTTAACTCGTTTTTGAAATATAAAATTTTAGTGTGTGTGTGTGTTTTGGGATCTATGTGCTTAACAATTTTTGTTGAGAGATGTTTTTGAGAGATCAAAATATTGTTTGGATCATTGGTTGAGTTGCATGTTTGATTGCATTCATATCTGTGTTTTTTTCTTCTTTGAAAAATTGTTTTTAAGCAATCTCGACAGCTCCTCAACACCTCTCGACACTTGTCTTATCTATCGAGCTCTTCAGTTGTTTTTTTTTATCTCAATCTCAACACCTCTCGAAAGTTAGGTCGATCGATCGAGAATCTTTCTGTCCCCTCGATAGCACCTCGACAGATTCTCGATCCATCGAGCTTCTTTTTGCCTTGGACACCTTCTCGATAGCTGCATCTGTCGAACCCTTTAAAGCTTGACACTTCTCAACACCTCTCGATCTGTCGAGAATTACTAAGCTTCTATATAAGGGGTCTTCGCGATCTCAGACTCACTTTCCTCGATCTCTCTTGACTGCTCTCAACCGTTTCACCTCCCAAACACACTTTTCTCTCTCCAAACCTCTTCCTCAAGGATTCTTCGACCTTAATTAAGTTTTTATTCACTTGCTAAGTGTCTAAATCCCTCATATTCATGCATTACATGATTTTTAACCTAAGTTTTTGGGGTTTGATAAAAAATATAGGGTCAAATCAAAGAGGTTTTTGCCAAATTTTTGGGATGGGTTTTGTAGTTTTGATCTTAAAACTTCATGCATTGCATCTCATTTGCATTTTAACTCTATTGTCATGCATTTTAGATGTGTGCTATATATGTTACCCGTTTGTGTGCTGGTAGGATTGGATTGGGCTAAGCCCATGATGCAATTACCTTTACATGATGCAATTACCATGCACACGTTCTTTCTATTCAATATATTTTAATATATTTGAACTACTTGGGACTTTTCTGATTGTCTCTTTCTCCCTTTCTCTCTTCTGTTTGCCTTAGTCTGCTTCTACGGCACCCAAACGTAAATCTGTTCCATCCTGAAACCCTCTTCGTTCTGGGGCATCCACTTCTTCCGATCCTACTCCCTCACACATCCGATTCCGTGACGAGAAGGCCAAATTGGAATTTTTTGATAACTTTTCTCGACGAGGCATTCATTCGAAATGCCAAGTCATTTTGTTGGACTTCTCTAACATTGACCTTCCCACTGTCATCCACAGTAGGGAATGGGAGTCACTGTGTGGCGTCCCGGTCACATGTCCCTCCATGCT
Organism: Castanea sativa; assembly: GCF_040712315.1. Lineage (NCBI taxonomy): Eukaryota > Viridiplantae > Streptophyta > Magnoliopsida > Fagales > Fagaceae > Castanea > Castanea sativa. The sequence goes on from NC_134022.1 coordinate 17,118,367, forward strand.
GATCCAGGAGTTTTACTTCAACATGCATGGATTTGATTATTCAGTGCCTCTCTTTGTTACTCGCGTTTGAGGTATGCACATTGTGGTCACACCGGATATTGTATCCGATGTGCTCTGTGTCCCTAGGGTAGAGCATCCTGACTACCCTGGTTGTGATCGTCTTAAGACTGTGTCTAAAGATGAGCTTATTCCTGCTTTCTGTGAGCGCCCTTCTGATTGGGGTGAGCATCAGTGCACTTACTGTTTAGGCTTTGTTAAAGGGCCTCGGGTTCTTAACATGGTCATGACTTTTGTGTTACATCCCTTCATCTCCTCCCACTCATTTAGCTCCATCCACATCCGCTACCTCTTTATTTTACAAGCAGTGTGACTCTTGAGGACATCATGGCGCAGCTTCAGCACATGGATGCTCGCCTCGACACTCTCAGTAATGAGTTGTGTCAAGTGAACACCCGTGTTGGTCGTATTACACGACGGCAGGCAGTCATAGGTGGCTTCGTTGCTTCTCCTCCACCTACTCTAGAGGCTTTTGAGGATGAGGATGATGTTGATGATGCTACTGCTTCCGATGATGAGGATGATGGAGATGCTAGCTCTTCCGGTGCTGACAAGATGTCTACTTGCCCTTACATGTGTTGTTTCTTTAATCTCTTTATGCACATGCTTCTTATATATTGTACGCAATCTATTATGTCTGTTTCACACTAAGATACCTTAATGAATTTTGTTTAAAGTGTGTCAGAAATAACGGTTGTCAAAGTCTACTTGCCATAAACTCTCTTCTTGCAAAGTTTTTCAAGAGTTTGTATTAGGATAGATTTTATTGTACTTAAAGAAGTGAGTATGAGTTGAGTGATTTATGAGTTCTCACATATGTTCATTTGTTTGTTGTTGTTGGGAAATTTAGATCCCGGTTGATAGAATTAACAAGTTTTAATCCCAAGTTGTTAATTAGATTTATTATGCATAAAACTTGTTAAAACAAGCAAACATCAATATCATGTCAAAACTAAGTGCAACGGAAAAATAAATAAGACAAGATATGATAATCCAAGAAAACCAATGAAACCAACCAGTTTCACAGTAAAAAACCTGGAAGGAAACCTTCGCGAAAGGCAATCCACTACAGTAAAGAGAAGTTTCAGATCTAGTACAAAACCTTTGTCCTTAGACTCTACAATCCCCGTAGATGAACTCACAACAGAAACCTTCTACCACTTCAGAACCTCTGAACTCTTCAATATATGAACGCCACTCTTTGATACATGGATCCCAGTACGTGACTCGCTCCTTTGCATGAATCCCAGTACGTGACTCGCTCACCAACTTGAGAAAGAAGAATGTTGGTTGCAAAGTTCTTCACTTCATCAACAATGAAGATCAAGAAGCACTTGGTTACAAAACCCTAAGACGCAAAGACGCAGTAGCTTCTTTTAGAGAGAATAAGGCTTCGGTCACCTTTTGCATATGTTCTCCTTGTATTCTCTTATGTGACGGCCTCTAAAATAAGCCTTATATATGCCTAGGGTTGTGAGAAAAGAAATCCTACACAAATACAAAAGCCTGGCCCAAGAATCAGATCTGAAAATTTTGATTTTCGTAACCTCGATAGATAGCAGGTCGAGCCTCATTAAACCTCGATAGATAGCTATCTGTCGAGCAACTATCGAGTAGCTGTCCACAAGTGTCTAGCTTTAGTAAACACCTTTTTTTCACTTGTTTCTTGGTCCAATCTTCATGGATTTAATACTAGACTTGAACAACATGTTCTTTGAAGTATTAAACACATCCTAAACCTACCCAAATACAAATAAAGTGCATTTTGTCAAAGGATTAGCCAACTATATAAAATATGTCCTTAACAATCTCTCCCTTTGGCAATCCGTGACAAAACCACAATAAACAAATGAACATATGAGAGAAGTTATAAATCACTTAACTCATACTCACTTGTTGAATACAATAAAATCTACCCTAATAAAAATTCTTGAAAAACTTTGCAAGAAGAAAGTTCATGGCATGGAAGACTTTGACAACTTGTATTTCTGAAACACTTAAACAAAACTCATCAAGGTATCTTAGTGTGAAACAAAAATAATAGATTGCATACAAATAAAGAAACATGTGTATAAAGATAGAAAAGAAATAACACAGGTAGAGAAAGGTGAAGAAAACATACATCATCACATATATATCAGAGATAAGCACAATGTATGTAAACATGTGGTTACAAGACCTAGGTACAAGAACAAGAAGCTAAAAGTAGCTCTTACAACAACAAGAAGGTAAACACTCCCCCTAACAAGATGAAACACATCTCACCCTTACAGAGGCATGTATTTCTCCCCCTAACTTGTAGAATCTTAAAGAAAGAAGTCACAAAGTCTCCAATTTCTTCCCCTTTTTGTCATGATTGATAAAGGATACAAGAAGCTATAAAGCTTTACTCGAGAAACATAAAGATGATCAAAGATGATCAAGGGGGCATAAAGAATCCATAAAAATGCATGAATGTAATGAAACAAGATGCTATGGATGAAAAGATAAGAGAAACATGCAAAACATGTGAAAAAAATACATGCAGAGGATCTCAATCGATCGAGAGGTATCGAGGAGCTATCGAGCAGACCTCGATGGATCGAACAGCTATCGAGAGGACAAGAGATTTCTCAATCGATCCACCAGGTATCGAGAAGATGTCGAGATTGCGATAAGAAAAAGCTAAGAAGCTCGACAAATAGCTAGGTGTCGAGGAGGTGTCGAGCCAGCTTTTAAAAACAGTTTTTCAAGAAGGGAAAAACACAAACATGAATGCAATCACGTATGCAACTCAACCAATGATCCAATCAACATATTAGACTCTCAAAATCATCTCTCAACACAATTTTAAGCACATGGATCTCAAAAACACACACATACACACACTAAACAAGTCTAACCAATTTTATATTTCAAAAACAAGTCAAGACAGTTTAGTGAGAATACATCAACACATGTAAACCTTGTGATGGCCAAATCACATTGTACCTGCACATGTATCAAGAGTAGCAAAGAATATTGCGTGTTGTGTGTCAAAACATCGCAAGATTGCATAAGTGTCTCTATGTTATGACGATTTGAGATATGAGAAAATCACTTTAACTCACACATAATCATAACTGTTTGATGGAGACTATCACATTTGAGGTACATCCTATAGCTCCCACATCTCCTAGAAAACACGCTTGCAATCATATTTAAAGCATTTTTTATCTTTTTGCTTTTATTTTATTTGCATATTTTCTTTTTATTAAGCAAATCATGCATGGGTATACAAAGGAAAGAAAAGAAACACCCAATTATGTTAAGCTTTTGACATTGCACTTTTGCTATGCCGAAGCATACAGATGTCATATCATGATTGGCAGGCAACAGTGGTGAGATGGTTATTTATACCTTTCTCTTAGGATTTTCTAGTCCTACCCGTCAAAAAGAGTGATACGAGTGTTAAGTACAAGAGATCACTTAACCTTACTCATCACAAATAAAGAGCCACAAAGCTCACTTGCTTAGTTGTGCATAAGAATGCCCATCTAAGCTACAAAAGATACAAAGTTTAGAAAACTCTGTTTCAATGGCCATTTTAAGGTTTACAGGAACCGATGTATACAAACACACACTGTTTTTGTATTTTTATGATTTTTCCTTTTTTTAAAAAAAATAAAAAATAAAAACTAAACAACCAAACAAAAATAGACAAACAACATGAAAGCATGAAAGAAAGATGCATATGTGTGAAGGCAAGATAGAAGGGTGCAAATGTATGAAAGCGTGATTCCAAACGCAGATAAGAAATCAAGCAAAGAGAGTCCTACTTCAGATAGACAGAATTAAAGCAGAGGACAGAAAAGACAGTTAAGTCTTAAGCTCCTTTCTCACCCACACAGCACGAGTCTTTGGCCTTGAAGATGAAAAAGCACGTGTCCTAGTATGTCTACTAAAGGACATAGAAGACTTAAGATTCTCCTGAAATTGAGTTAAAAAGCTCAAGGCTTTTAATAACTCTCCAAACAAAGGTGTAGGTTCTTGAGAGGAAACCTGTGACTGTTTGGACACTTGCTTTTGAGAATACAACTAAAAAGCAATTAGGACGAATGTGTTCAGAAACACCACAATGGTGACAAAAATGAGGTCTAACAAAGGATTTAGAATTAGCCAAAAGAGTTTTGGATTTCATACCTTTATTACCTTTCTCAGATTGAGGCACAATGACAGCCCTTGATCCAGAAGCCGTGGGAGAGGAGGGGCCGGAGGAGACAACATATCCTAAGCTAGTCTTATCAGAACTAGGCTTTTAAGCAATCAAGACCTCTTCAAGCTTTGCACTAGACATCCTCTCTATTTGAGTTCTAGCTTGACTAAGCTCAACCTCAAGATTCTTGACCTTCTCTTCTAATGAGGTGTTCTCCACAATGAGAGTCTCAACTAACCTTGTAGTCTCATCCAGTTTGACTAACATGTCAGCCTTTTTAGTTTTTACCTCATTAAGCTCTTTTCTACAAGGATGAGAAGTCTTTTCAGATTTTATGAAGTCAATGCATAGCTTATCATAGGCTTCTTGAAGGGTCATCTTCTTAGACACTTCATCATCAGTAGAATCATCACTGTCACTAGCACTCTCCACAACCACCTTATCGGTTGAGGCAGCAAATGCCACAACATGACTACATTCATCCACATACTCATCAGAAGAGTCATTATCGGTGTCACTCCAAGTAAAAACCAACCCTTTATCTTCTGACTTATTGGCCTTTTCCTTCATAAGGTAGTTTGGACACTCTATTCTCATATGACCAAAACCCTTGCACTCATGGCATTGGATAAGGGGCTTCTTAGATTTTCTAGAAGGTTTGCCATTATCCTTTTTCCTAAATTGAAGAAGCTGGATAATCTCACCAGTTATGAAGGTTAGACCCTCATCCTCATCCTCATCATCATCTTCATCTTCATCTTCAGAGTCCTCAATCTATTCCTCTATACCCTTAAGAGCCAAATTTTCGCTCTTTCCACATTTTTTCATTAAGCCTAATCCCATCTCATAGGTTTGAAGGTTCCCTACAAGCTCAATCAAAGGAATTTGATCAATGTCCTTTGCTTCTCCAATGACAGTGATCTTAGCATGGAATCTTTCAGGTAAGGACCTAAGAATTTTCCTAACAATTTTGGATTTTGCTATAGATTCTCCAAGGTTGAAGGCAGAATTCACAATATCCTTGAGTTTAGCATAGAACTCATCAAAGGTCTCATCCTCCTCCATATTTATTTCTTCAAAGCTACTAGTGAGTCTTTGAAGTTTCACGGTCATTACAGCCATGGTACCTTCATAGGTGGTCTCAAGAATGGTCCATGCTTCCTTGGCAGCTTCTGTGGATGATATTTTCTTGAATTCCTTATTGGTCACCCCACAAAACAAAGCATTCAAGGCTCTATTGTTGAAATTTGTGGCTATGATTGTTGCATCATCCCAATCCACCGGCGATTCCTTTGGCTTAATCCAGCCAACTTCAACAACTTGTCATACTTGTTCACCTAGAGCCTGCAAAAAAACTTTCATATGAACTTTCCAGTACGCATAATTAATTCCATCAAATAAAGGAGGAATCAAAAGAGATTGTCCACAATCCATGACAACGGGGGTCAAGGATCACACTCAGGAAATTAATCCAATCAGAGTGTACCTGCTCTGATACCACTTGTTAGGAAATTTAGACCCCAAGTTGTTAATTAGATTTATTATGCATAAAACTTGTTAAAACAAACAAACATCAATATCATGTCAAAACTAAGTGTAGTGGAAAAATAAATAAGATAAGATATGATGACCGAGGAAAACTAATGAAACCAACCAGTTTCACAGTAAAAAACCTGGGGTGAAACCTTCCAGAAAGGTAATCCACTATAGTAAAGAGAAGTTTAAGATCTAGTACAAAACTTTTGTCCCTAGACTCTACAATCCTCGTAGATGAACTCACAGCAGAAACTTTCTATCGCTTCAGAACCTCTAAACTCTTTAATATATGAACACCACTCTTTGACGTACGGATCCCAGTACATGACTCACTCACCAACTTGAGATAGAAGAATGTTGGCTGCAAAATTCTTCACTTCATCAACAATGAAGATCAAGAAGCACTAGGTTGCAAAACCCTAAGGCGCAAAGACGCAGTAGCTTCTTTTAGAGAGAATAAGACTTCGGTCACCTTTTGCATATGTTCTCCTTGTATTCTCTTATGTGACGGCCTCTAAAATAAGCCTTATATATGCCTAGGGTTGTGAGAAAAGAAACCCTACACAAATACAAAAGCCTGACCTAAGAATCAGATCTGAAAATTCTGATTTCCGTAACCTCGATAGATACCTCGATAGATAGCAGGTATCGAGCCTCATTAAACCTCGATAGATAGCTATCTGTCAAGCAGCTGTCCGCAGGTGTCCAGCAGGTATTCAGCTTTAGTAAACACATTTTCTTCACTTGTTTCTTGGTCCAATCTTCATGGCTTTAATACTAGACTTGAACAACATGTTCTTTGAAGTATTAAACACATCCTAGATCTACCCAAATACAAGTAAAGTGCGTTTTGTCAAAAGATTAGCCAACTACGTAAAATATGTCCTTAATAGTTGTGGTTTTGTCATGGATTTCCAATGGGGGAGATTGTTAGGACATATGTGATTCAATGTTAGGAACATATGTCACTATTTTATGTAATTGGCTAATCCTTTGATAAAACGTATTTTACTTGTAGTTGGGTAGATCTAAGATGTGTTTAATACTTCAAGGAACACAAATTTTTTTTTCATTGCAAACAAAAAAGCTACTGCCAAAAGACGAGGTCTGGTAAATTTTGATTTACTAAATCGAGTTTTAAGGTTCGACATCTTTCTACACCGAGATGGACAACTTCAGGCAGTACATGTCATTCTCAGTTTTAAACCCATTTCCAACCGATTCCAAGTGTCCAAGCATGTGATTAAAGCCAGGGATTTGTGTCTTGCATTAGTTGACGTCGCCGTTGAGGGCTTTATTTGGAAACCTCCCCAAGCTGGCACACAAACTGTAGATCTCCCAACCTTCAAGGATCCTCAACCAATAACTAAGGTTATTCCATCTTCGGACAAAGAAGCCGAAACCCCATCTAAAGCTCAATCCGAAGAAGCTGAAACCCCATCCAAAGCTTAATCCAAAGAAGGCGAAGAAGACGACTCAGGGGAGAGTACAGAAAGCCTTATCCGTGACGAGGACTTAGAGATTTTTTACCATCCAGACATGGCCGAGGATATAACGTCCAGTTCAAGGTTAACCACAACTCTTGTTAGTGAAAACCATGAGGTAAGTGAGGTACCCGAAACAATGGTGCTAGAAAAAAGGATGTCTGACTTGCTATCTTTATTGGAATCTCATGCTAGGACCACTGCCCCTGAAGTCTCAGTAGTTCCCAAACCTCCTACACCGATTCTGCCTCCTCCCTCACAAAATGAACCAGCCGATAAAAAGCAGAAAAGGGACAAGAAGGGTGGAAAGGGTTCCATCGAGGAGGGAGAGATCCAAAAAGAAACACCTCCCGAGCAGACCAAAGTAACGAAAATGAGCTATAACCAACAAAGGAAGGGAGGTGAGGATCTTGAGGTGGTTTCCAAATGCCGTTCTCGTGCTCCGAGCTGGAACCTTTCGCTCGTCCTTGATGGTGCCCCTCTCCTTCAGACTCCTCAATTCATAGTTTTGAGTACGGGAGGGCAGGCTATGTGGAAAACTCAATTGAACAAGTGCTTCTTCTTCCAAAAGACATGGCCAAACTTTGGAACTTAAAGAAGCATGAGATGTTTTTATCTATGAAGAGGGATTTAGCCCTAGTACGCTTTCTTTCCCCGTTGATTACTATTACAATTCTACTACCAACACACATTGATTTGTCTTTTTTTCCTTTTCTTTTAATGAAACCAACTATTTGAGCTTCCTATTCTAGAGTAATTATTCCTAGTATTACAATTAAAAATAGATTTTGTGAGACTTATAAGCTGTAATCCATAGAGGTCTACAGGGGACAAGATTTTGTCTGCCCAATATAAGCATATTACATCATGAGCCAAAGCCGACTTAACCATATTAGAGTTTTCCTCTTGTAGACACCCGATTTTGCATCCATGATTTAATCCAGGAAGATGATTGGAATGACCATCCATGTACCCCAAAAATCATCATTGCATTACATGCATTAATTCATTCACCGCATATCAAAAAAATGATCTTGAGATTCTAACGGTCACGACAGTATGTCCGATTTCCAAATCGGACCGTCGGATCGAAAGATATCACATGATCAAGTTTGCACGGTCAGCATACTTTGTGTCTTGGTAGAGTTGACCATGCATGATTAATTTGAATTAATTCTGATTAGTTAAAAAATTAAAATTAATTAAATAATTTTGTGATCGGTTGATAATTAGTGTTTAAAATAGGATTGCTTGCATAGGAATAAAAGGGATAATTGGATAACAATAAAATTGTGGATAATCTAAACTTTATCAAGATTTAATTTAGGGTATTTATCTACAAGATAATTGTTGCTAAAAAGACTGAAATTATCCACACAAAAAATTCAAAAATTGGAATTCGGATTGGAAACACGTCTAAGTGCATGGCCCGAAGTAGGAAAACCCTAAAAAGTGAGTCCAAAAGGCACCCAAACATGAAAGTGCAATCAGCACTTAAAAGTGCCATTTGGCACTTTTGGAGTGCCAATCGGCACTTTACCAAATTGCATTCTTTTGGGCTTTGGCCCAACTCTCTTCGGGTGATGATAAGGCACATCATTTTCGACCTTTTCGTAGAAGGATGTGTCCCGATTCACATTTTAAGCATCGTTGCTTTTTTTTAAGCATCCTAGCTTCTAAAAATAAGGACTGGATCTCAAAATTCAGTACACTTTTTACGCTCAGGGAGAGACACTTTTTCACGCTCTCAAATTTCTCATATTTCTGACTCCCCTTTTCTGATATTCTCTATTAAACTAGGGTTTTTAGGTTTCAAAGATAATTGCAAAAATTTCATTGAACCCTAAAATATTCTATTGAGAAAACGAATACGTCCATGTAAGAGGTAGTTTTTTCTTTACTTTTTCTTCTTCTTTCTTTTAGATTTGTGATGCATGAATGAAGATTTGCGTTAGTATTGATTTTACAATTCTCATCTCATATGTTGTCAATATATTTTTATTAGAATGTGTCCATGATGTTGTTATTGTTGAGATCTACTTCTTTATTTCAAAAATCTGCTTATTCTCATTTTTTTTTCTTTAATTAAAAACTATCTACATCTTCATTAGATGTCAATTGGATTCTTTTTAAATTAAAAAACTGATTTGTATCTTCATTAGATATAGATTTGATTTTTTTAACATAGCAGATTTTGGAAATAAAAAAAGAGTCATGACTAGTCTAGATTGTTTTGTTTGATGTGTGTTACATGGGTTGATTTTATGAATATGAGTCTCTTCTAAAGTCCCTTTTCCACGTAAAAAAGATCTGATTTTAATCCTCTAAAAAAAAACACTTCTTTTATTGTAAAAACAAATTTGGTTTTTTACCAAACCTAAAAACCAAATTTTCTCATTCCCAAAGAACAGATCTGATATTTTTTACCAAAAGATTTTGTTTTACTTTATCCCAAAAACAAATTTGATTTTTCTTTTACCAAAAACTAATTTTTCAAATGCACAAAAACAAATCTGATTCTTTCTAAACCAAATCAATTTTTTCATCATAATACAGATCTGAATTTTTCTCAAAAGAAGAGGGTGTATTCATAAATAGATTTGTGTAATTATGTTTTTCATGGTGCACAACATGTCATTCATAGCATGCATAAAAGGGGTGCATTGGTCACAAGAGTCTAGAAGACCAAATTCTGTCTGGGTGAAATGGATGCCAAACACCTTCTCATTCCGTAATCTAACCTCCTAATCTAGTTCCTTTGTATAGGTAGATCTATGCCTTGTCTTTACTTTTTATTTTGGGTGGATTCTAACTATGACAAAAAACCATGTATTTTTGGTAGATTGTAACTAGGACCCAAAGCCATGTAATTTTCAAACATTTATTCTTTTTTATTCATTCAATGAGAATGGAACAGTTCAGTCATGTATTTTGTATATATTTTTTTTCTTATTTTTTGTATAAAAAATAAGTGGCAACTCCACACCACTTACCCAAAAAGAAAGGTGCCCTAAAATGCACTCTAAAAATCTCTATTTTTTAAGAGACACTCTCAAGGTCTCTCAAACCTCTGTTAGGGTCATATTTTACTGTAATTGGCTAATCTTTTGACAAAATGCACTTTACTTGTAATTGGGTAGATCTAAGATGAGTTTAGTACTTCAAAAAACACGTTGTTCAAGTCAAGTATTAAAGACATGAAGATTGGTCCAAGAAACAAGTGAAGCAAAGTTGTTCATTAAGTCTCGGCAGATAGCTCGACAAATGCCTGCTATCAAGACTTAATCTGAAGCTTGATAGATAGCTTGACAGCATCTCGATTTATCAAGAATTACGATTTCAAAATATCTAGATTTTCAATTCAGCTTAAGTCTCAAGTATTTGTTCAGAGTTTATTTTCTCACAACCCTAGATATATATAAGGACTATTTTAAGAGCTGTCACAGATGGATATAGAGACCAAGACACTTATTTTCTCTGTGTGAAGCTACTGCGTTTATACACCATAGGGTTTTGTAACCAAATGCCTCCTGATCTTCATTGTTGATGAAGTGAAGAACTTTGTAGCCAATAACATCTATTCAAGTTGTTGGAGTTAGTTACATACTAGGATCCATGCAAATGAAGGTTTGAGCATCAAAGGGAAAGAAGGCTACTACAAGATCAAGTTCAATTGGGTATTGGAGTAAAAGTTCAGGTGTAGGTTGGTATTTCGGGATAGGCCAGGCTAGTTGGTAAGATTCCTTATACTTGTAACTATTTGATTGTTGTTTAGTAGATTCTTGGGAGTTGTGACTTTATAATCACCCTGTGAAGTTTTTGCCTTGCGAGGTTTTTCCCATTTGTCAACAAATTACCGTGTCTAATTTATTTTTGTTGCATTTAGCATTTTGGTGATTTGTTGGTGCCTTCATTTTTTGCATGCAAATTGAACGTAATTAATCAACTTGGGTAATTGAATAATTAACCGGGGTCAAACTATTTTAACCCAACAAGTGGTATCAGAGTGGGTACACTCTGATTATGTTTTAATCTTTACTATATGATCCATTGACCCCTATTGTTATAGATCATAGGCAATCATTGATTATTCCTCCTTTATTTGATGATACTAACTATGCATACTGGAAAGTACACATGAGAGCTTTTTTTGTCAATCTTTAGATAAGAAAGTATAACTGCCAGTTGAAGTAGGTTGGAAGAAACTTGAAGAGCCACCCGCAACATGAGATGATGCCAAGATAAAGGTGGCCAAGCACTGAATGCTCTGTTTAGTGCGGTAAAAAATGAAGAATTCAAGAAGATTTCTTCTACTGACAATGCCAAGGAAGCTTGGACTATTCTTCAAAATACCTACAAGGGCACTAAAGGTGTTTAGAACACTAAACTCCAAGGCTCAGTACCAGCTTTGAGGAAATAAGGATGGATGAGGACAGGTCATTTGATGAATTTTATGCCAAGCTCAAGGATATAGTGAATTCAGCCTTCAATCTTGGAGAACAGATTCTGAAACCTAAGATTGTCAGAAAGATCCTCAAATCTCTTGTAGAGAGATTCTATGCCAAGATCACTACCATTGAAGAATTAAAGGATCTTGACTCTATTCCTTTAATAGAACTGATTAGGAACTTGCAAATTTATGAACTAGGGTTAGCAAGAGTTGGCAAGGGTGGCAAAGGCAAGAACATGGCCTTGAAGACCAAGAATGATGACAATGATGAGTCGTTTAATGATGAGGATACTTAGTCAAAATCATATATCACCAGAAAATTCAAGAAGTTCATCAAAAATGCGAACGTCAAAGTTGGCGATAAGGATCACAAATAGTCTGCTTTCTCTCATTTTAAGTCCCAAGACAAAGGTAAGAGAGAATCCAAGGATGCTGTTCAAGGCAACAATGTTCCTGCTGGACCAAAGTGCTATGAGTGTCAGGGATTTGGACACATGAAGCAAGTGTGTCCCACATATCTCAAATCCATTGGCAAAAGCAAAGCTTTAGCTGCCACCTTAAGTGATTCAGAACCAGAGGCAAATTCTGATGAAAGTGACTAAAAAGGGATAGTAAGTGCCTTTACAGCTATTGTTAATTCTACTGAAGAAGTAGTAGACGTAATTGATGAGGAAGAAGAGCTGATGGAATCAAAGTTTAAGAAGATGGATGATCAAGATGACATCCACACTGCCTATACAAAGCTGTACAAGGTCTCTAAGAAGCATGAGAAGCTTTACAGGATGGCCAGGAGAAAGCTCAGTGAAGTGGAGTTAGAACGCGAGGAACTCTTCACCAAGGTAGATGAAACTAATTAGACCATTGGAGCACTGAGGTTTGAGAACAACCATCTTGTTGAAAAGGCCAAGAAATCGGATGCTAAACTATTTTAGGTTAGAGCACAACTGGAAAGGACTTCAAGTGCCAAACTGGATGAAATGCTGAATGTTCAGAAGTCTACATCTGACAGAACAAGTCTCGGGCATGATCACTCTCTCTCCTCTTGTAGTACCTATTCTAATGCTTTAAATAGAGTTATTTTTGTTCCATCTACTAATAATGATAACTCTGATAACTCTAAGGTAACTGATCCTAAAATTGAAAATGTGAGTAAGGATAAAAGTGATAAGGGAAAATTCATTCTAAGAGCACTCCCTAAGGTTGGTAAGAAAAAAACTAAGTGGAAAAATCATAGTTCCACCAACAAGAAGTCTCAACCCAAGAAGCCTCACTTCTGTCACTACTGTGGAGCATTTGAGCACACTCGTCCAAATTGCTATAAATGGTTAGCCACTCAATAAAGCAATAGTGTGTTATCTCTGGGGAACCAAAATCGTCTTCAATTCTCTTTAACCCCTCTTGGAGAACTTCTTAAGGCGGTCATGCTTCTTTCAAACTTCAATGATTTTAACTCTCCTCCTTATCCATCTGGACAAAAGTTCATGCAAAATAAAGGATCTCCATCCAGGTCTCCCGTCTAGAAGGAAAAAGATTCTATGTGAATTCTCCTCTTTTCTGATCTCTTGCATGGTCTGTGTTGTGGTTTGAGTCAATCTAGTTTTGATACTTTGTTTGTTTGTTTTAATTTTTTTAATTAAAAAAGGGAAAAATCAGAAAAATACAAAAATAATGTGTGTTTGTGTACACTAGTATTTGTGTACCTCGGATGACCTTTGAAACAAAGTTTCCTAAGTTTGTATCTCTTGTAGTTTAGATGAGTATCTTTATGCACAAATAAGCAATGTGAGCTTTGTGGCTCATTTTATGTGATTTGTATGATTTGGTTGATCACTTATCTTTCATATCTTAAATCACTCTTTTTGATGGGAAGGACTAGAAAGTCCTAAGAGAAATGCATAAATAACCATCTCACCACTAAAACTTGTCAATCATAAAACATTTGTGTGCAATTCATAAAAACTGTGCTCGGTAAGCTGTACCACTTGCACAGCAAAATAAGGATGTTCAAGCTTACGTAATTGGGTATTTTCTTCTCTCTCCTCTATGCCTATGCAAGATTTTCTTAAAAGAAAAATATGCAAAGAACATGAAAATCAAAAAGAATCAAAATGCTTTTAATATGGTTGCAAGAGTGTTCCTAGGAGATGTGAGAGTTATATGATGTACCTCGAAGGTGATAGTCCCCATCAAACAGTTATGATTGTGTGTGAATGTACTTGATCTTCTTATATTGTTACTTTTCATATAATGGTGTACTTATACTCTCTTGCAAAAGTTTCACACACATCATGCATACTCTTCTCTACTTTTGATACTATTGTACATGTAAAATGTGGTAGTATATGCTTTCTAAACTATCTGAACTTGTTTTGAAATAAAATTTTGTTAGACTTGTTTAGTGTGTTTTGATCTAGAAATGCTTTGCATCTAGAGTTAAGGTTGTGTTTTTGTGTTTAACATGCTCTTTGAACGCTTGCTTGGATGGTTATCTTGGTTGCATTCATCTTGTGTTGTTTTTCCTCCTTGAAAGCTCTTCTTTAGAACTCTCGACAGATAGCTCAATACCTCCTCGATACCTGCTCAACACCTCTTCGATACAAGCCTCTTCTATCAAGATTTCTAGGTTTCTTCTCGATACCTCTCCATAGATAGCCCGATCCATCAAGTCAAATTCTTTGGGGTCTCTGTCTGCTCAATAGATTATCGATACCTTTCTTGATCTATCGAGAACTTTTTCCATCGACACCTCTTCGATACCTCTCAATCTATCAAGATTTTGTTCTTGATAGTAGCTCAACACCTCCTTGATCTATAGAGCTACGTTTTTCTATACATACCTGAGGTTCGATTCACATCTTTTCTATCTCAAATATCTCGATACCTCTCTCTCTTCTCTCTCAACTCTAACCCTTTCCTTTCAACAAGAATCATCTTCCCTCCTCTTTTTTAGCCTTATCCAAGCTTTAATTTGTTGGTAAGTCTCTTTAATCTCTCTTTTTCTTCATCTTTCATGCATTCATGCATCTTTTTTACCTAGGTTTTAATTTTTGGGAAAATTTTGGGGTTTTATGTTTTTGTTGAAATTTTTGGGTTGGGTTTTGTTAATTTGAACTCACATGATCGTGCATTGCATTCTATGTTCATTGTAATAATGTTTCATGCATTCTAGGATTGTGTGACTGTTTATACATTGTGACTGCGGTTAGGTTGGATTGGGTTTCTACTTATGATGCAATTATCTTTAGCACGTAACATACTCATGCATTATCATGTATTGCACTTTTCTTTTTCTTTTCTTTCCTGTGCCTTATCTTCTATTATGCCACTATGTCTTTCTTCTCTCTCTCTCTCTCTCTCTCTCTCTCTCTCTCTCTCATGGCACCTTAAAAGTCAGTTCTGTCTAGAAACCCAATTCGTCGTGGTTCTTCTTCTTCTTCTTTTCCCCCTGATTCTCTTCGGTTTCGTGATAAGAAGGCACAAGATGACCTCTCTGACTAAGCAATTCATTTGGAATGTCAAGTCATTCTGTCTAATTTCCCAAACACTCTTTTACCCGGTGCGTTTAGCTCTCGGGGATGGGCTTCTCACTGTGAGAAACCCTCGAGGTGTCCCGACATGTTCATACAGGAGTTTTACTCCAATATGCACGCCATCGATACTTTTATGTACTTCGGTTTACTACGGTATTCCATGGTACATGCATCGTAGTCACCCCAGAACTTATTTCTGAGGTACTACATGTCCCTAGGGTGGATCATCCGGATTACCCTAGTCATCGTTGTCTCTCTTCCATCTCTAGAGGCGAGATGGCCTCACTCTTCTGTGAGAAGGCCATGTTGTGGGGAGGTACCTTTAATTTCTCTACAATTGAGTTTGTTAAGGGTCCACAGATTCTTAATATGGTGATGACCTTTGTACTCACTCTACGGTCTCACTATAACACTATCACCAAGCCTTGTGCTCATTTCCTTATTTCTCTCATGGAGGGTCTTTCTATGAACTTTCCATCACACATGATAAAATCTATTATAGATTGCTATCGAGACACGACTACACATGATAAGATCATCTTTCCTTCAACTATCACGCATATCCTCACACACATGCACGTCACTATTCCTCCTCCTCTCTATTCGGAGGAGTGCAACACAACTTGCTGCCAAGCGACCTTATATGAAGCCTATGGATGCAGGCCCTTCCTCCTCTACCCCCCCTTCCTCATTTAGGGCAGCTGTCTCCCTTTCTGACATCATGGAAAAGCTTCAGGACATGCGTGCTGATTTGGTAGTGGTCTTGACCATCTATCCGATGAGATGTGTTAGATGAACACCAGAATCGGTCGCATTGCTCACCGCTAGTCTCACCTTGGTGGCTTTGCGCCCTCACCTTCACCTGAGCATGTTAAGGAATCCTCTTCTTCGGATGGTGGATATGATGATGATGATGCTTCTAGCTCCAGTTAGATGACGAGATGACAACCTCTCAGTGATACACCGTTTGTCACTTGTGACAAAAAGGGAGAGTAGTTTTGTAGATGAGAATAGTCTTATTGTTAAGGGGGAGCTAGCATAGGATATACTAGATAGGGGGAGAGTGTTTTGAGTGTTCTGAGGGATGTAGTGAGGTTTTGTTGTATTCTATTCTCATTACATGTACCATGGTCTTGTGACCACTTTTTACATACATTGTATTCTTTGATATATATATATATATATATATATATATATATATATATATATATATATATATATATATATATATAAATATGTGTGTGTGTGGGTGAGATGATGTATGTTTTCTTCACCTTTGTCTCACATGTGTTGTTTCTTTTCTATCTTTATACACATGTTTGTTATTGTATAACTTGTCTATATTTCACACTTGATGCCTTAATGAATCTTGTTTATTTGTTTCAGATAAGATAGGTTGCAAGTCTATCATGCCATGATCTGTCTCTTTGCAAAGTTTTCCAGAGTTCATTGTAGGGTTAGACTTATGTACTTTTTGTAAATTATGGGATAGTTGGTTAGACTTCTCTCATAATTGCTTTTTGTGGTTTTGTCACGGATTGGCAAAAAGGGAGATTGTTAGGGTCATATTTTATTATAATTGGCTAATCCTTTGACAAAATGCACTTTACTTGTAATTGGGTAGATCGAAGATGGGTTTAATACTTCAAGAAACATGTTATTCAAGTCAAGTATTAAAGACATGAAGATTGGTCCAAGAAACAAGTGAAGAAAAGCTGTTTATTAAGTCTCGACAAATAGCTCAACAGAGGCCTGCTATCAAGACTTAATGTGAAGCTTGATAGATAACTCAACAACATCTTAATCTATTAAGAATTACGATTTCAAAATTTCCATATCTAAAATTCGGCCCAGTCTTAAGTATTTGTTAAGGGTTTCTTTTCTCACAACCCTAGACTTATATAAGAATTATCTTAAGAGCCGTCACACATGGATACAGAGACCAAAAGACTTATTATTTTTTTGTGAAGCTACTTCATTTGTACGCTATAGGGTTTTGTAACCAAGTGCTTCCTAGTCTTCATTGTTGATAAAGTGAAAAACTTTGCAGCCAACATCTGTTCAAGTTGCTGGAGTTAGTCACGTACTAGGATCTGTCCAAAGAGTTAGTCACAAATTGGAGGTTTGTGCATCAAAGGGAAAGAATGCTACTACAAGATCAAGTCTAGATAGATATTGGAGTAAAGGTTCAACTGTAGGTTGGTATTTCGGGATAAGCAAGTGTAGTTGGTAAGATTCCTTATATTTGTAACTGCTTGATTGTTGTTTAATGGATTCTTAGGAGTAATGATCTTAAAATCACCCGGTGGGGTTTTTGTCTTGCGAGGTTTTCCCCATTTGTCAACAAATCACCATGTCTAATTTATTTTCCACTACACTTAGTATTTTGGTGATTTTTTGGTGCCTTCACTTTTTGATTGCAAATTGAATTTAATTAATCAACTTGGATAATTGAATAATTAACCAGGGTCAAGCTATCTTAACCCAACATCCTCTATCCAAGTTTGATAACTATCTAAATATTTGGCATACTAAGCCAAAGGGTGAGCTGGATGATTGCAATCTCACTTAACATGAGAAATTTTCACATATCTAAAATCCTGCAATTTTGCTCTAATCCCTCCTATAATATTGTCAATAGCAACTAGAGCTTCACTAGTTCTAATTAACGCATCAACAACTATGTTGGAGTCACTCTTGAAAGCCACATCTCTCGTACCCTTACATCCCAAACAAAAAGAACCCCTTCCTCCAATGCTTTTGCTTCAATCTCCATATATAGGACCCAGTGGGATTGGTAAGTTATTGCTTAGGGCTGCCTCTACTTGCCTTCAGTTGTCCCAAATAATAACCCAACTCCTGTAGATTGTGTGTTAACAAAAGTAATCCCATCAATATTAGTCTTATACCAAGATTGGGTTGGGGGTTATCCACTGCACTGTATCGCTAGTTACATGGCAAGCCAGCTTGATGTTAGCCGTTCGAAACTCCTCCAATAAGCACTTGGCCTTTTGCAAAATCTCAGCCGCTGACTATCATGTTTTATCACTTTGTTTCACCAGAAGATTTGTAACTTAACTGACACTACTACTAATTTTACTAAACCATGTAAAGTAATATATGCTAAAGGACAAAGTTTAGTTTTAAAATTGGTTGTAGCCTAAGACTACAACATTAATCAATATCTTTTTATTAGAGGCGAGTTTTGTTATTCTTGACTGACTCTATACCTGTGAAAGTGACAAAGTGTCTCTACTTTTGTTAAAAGACTTACCGAAATTGTACTGAATTTTTTTTCCTAAACTTTTTCTTGGCATTGCTGCATCAAGCTGGCCATCTGGAGATCTAGGTATAGTCACTAACAATAAAAAAAAAATTTCTCTTGAAATAATATCATCCTCATCATCTTCCCATAAAAAAAAAATTTAACATCCTCATCTTTTCTCATAATTAATTAATTATAAAAAATAGTAAAAGTATATTAGATAAAGTAAAACATATCCACAAAATAAGATGTAGCTACTTGTAGTTTAAAAGAAAATAGGTATTTTTAAAAGATTTTTTTTGAGAAAGTATTTTTTAATAGATTGATATATAGGATTTGAATCTATATTATCTGCTATATAATTAGTATAATTTTTTATCATGTTTTTTAGAAACAAACTAACTGCTAAACACATACAAACACTCTCTTAATTACACTCTTTAATTCTTTATCATTAAGTGATGATATAAATTGGTTTTTTTTTTTTTGAATAAGTGGGATACGAGTCTTTTTTTTTTAGGAAACAATATACTTATTAAAACACACAAACACGAAAGTAGTACATAGATTTTTTTTAAACAAGCTTATAATATATTATGTAAGGTTGAATTTAATCAACCATGCGTTGGCTTTATTCCATGTCAAATTTGCTTGTAATTCAGCATGTAGAAACCCTGTATTTAAGTGGGAATAATGTAAGGGTTGTGTGTGAGAGAGTGTAAAGAAACTCAAGTTGTGTGCATTCAAGAGGAGTCTCGCGACTGGCAAGTCGCCAAAATGCCAAACGCATGCAGGAAACTGAAGGGTCACGATAGCTAGAGTACCATAGGAAAAAAAGTACAGTCTGGCCTGGCAATTAACTCGCGACTCGTTCCAGTCGCAAGGCCGAGTCACCAAAATGCTCTGTTTTGCTGAAAACTGACTTTTCACATTCCATCTCATACCTTACTATAAGTACCCTTATACCCACGAAACATAAGGTGCTGGAAAAGGAGCCTATTGAGAGAAAAACCCTAATAGAGGTTTCTACAACACACCTACCCTATTAAAGAGAGAGCTACTCATTCTTAGAGAAAAATCTTTGTAGTCTATTCTCATTCCCTCTCATATTGTTAGACCCATTGAGAGGAGATTTGTACCCAAACACTACCCACACCCATTCAAAGTGTCGAGAGTGTTTTTAGAGCTTTGGGAAGTATTGGAAGATGCCAAGGATGGCGGATGCAATATGGGCTTATTGTGGGATCTGGTAAGCTAGAGAAGACAAAGTTAGACTTAACCCTATTGGAGCAAGAAGCTTGGAGGGCTTAGGTGCATTGGGTAGATTAGGCTTGGAGGGTCTATTGCCATTCGTGTATCCTAACTTTATTCTCTAGTGGATCATTTTATCGTTTGAGGGGCGGTGGAGAGGTTTTTCGCCGAGTTCTTCAATTTCCTCTTCAATAACACGTGCCAGTGTTATCCTTGTGTTTGCATCTCTCTTCCCTTACTCTTTACCCATTGATTTCTACTGTATTAGTGATTAATTATGCGTTTAAGTAGTTTTTCAAATTGGGTATTGCTTATATTTCATATTCCGCACATATATTGTTTGAATATAAGCTTGCTTTGGTTATTTTGAAATTGTGGGTCTAAACGTTCATTGGTGTTTTATACGCTATTTGAACTTTCAATTGGTATCAGAGCGGGTACACTTATTATGGTTTGAATACCTAAGTGTGATCCTTGACCCCATATGCTTGTTGTCATGGATAGTGATTTGTATGCTTCTTTGGTTGTTGATGATTGTAACATGCAATGTGTTTGTGAAAATGCCTTTATGAGTGTTAACCCTCATGATTGTGATGACATGTTACTTGATTCTTTGGGTGTTGTTGATATTCCAAATGTCAAACTCTTGAAGGTATAGGCTAAGAAGTTTCATGTGAATTTTAGCAAGTTCATTTGTGAAAATGATGATTTGATTGCTAAGCTCAATGAATCCAATAAATTGGTTGAAAAGTATAAGAAACTTGCTGATCATTCTCTTGAAAAACTAAAGGAGTTTGAATGTTTGAATATGGACTTGGATGCTAAACTTGTTTTGTCTAACAAACTTTTTGATGAGCTAAAATGTGAAAATGAATCTCATAAGATGCATGCCAATTGTTTGATTGCTGAACCTATTGCTAAAAAGGATGAAAATATTTGTTGTAATCATGTTGTGGTACCCGATTTTGTGCCTATTGTGTGTTCTACCTCAAAGGACAAATCGGTGTACATTCCTCCACACAAAAGAAATCAAAAGGTGGAGAGAAAGGCTATTAAGTCAAAGCCTTCATTAAGTCTCAACCTAAGGCTTTGGATGGATCTAAGTTTGTTCCAACTTGTCACCATTGTGGTGTGATTGGTCATATAAGACCTCATTGTCATAAGTTAAAGAGAGAACAAAACCATGTTACTAGATCCCTCTCCAAAAAGCCTAGTGGACCTAAACTCATTGTTTGTCACAATTGTGGTGCTTTTGGTCATCTAAGACCTCATTGCTCTAACCTTCATGCTCTTAAAAGAATCAAAAGAAAAGAAAAACTTAAGCTTTTTAGAAGTTGTGCTAAAAAGGGTAAACCAGATTTGAGTGAAAATAACATGTTGTTAAAGAAAGTGTTTAATGCTCTTAACTCATTGTCTATGTGCATCTCCGGTTCTCATTCTTCCAACCCTCGTCTCTCTTCTCATGAGACACTCATTCCAAACAATTGTTCCGTATGGATAAGGAAGAGTTCCTATGGTTGAGCTTTTGCTCTTTTGGTCATTGATCTAATTCTTTCAATTTTGTAGGACCCTTCATGCATTAAATGTCATATCTTCATGCATTTTGTGCATCTTGCATTTCTTTATATGCTTTTTTTTTTTATCTTACTTTTATGTTTTAGTTTTGTGTGATTAAAAAATCTAAAACGACATAAAAAGTGAAAATTTTAAAAAGTTTGATCGTATATGTTTGAGCACATATCACATATGTGTTTGGCCTAGTACCTTCGTATAAATGGCTTAGTGCATTTATAAGCTTAGCTTGTTATGTATTGTTAAGGACATATTTTATGTAATAGGCTAATCCTTTGAGAAAGCGCACTCTAATTGTATTTGGGTAGATCTAGGATGTGTTTAATACTTCAAAAAACAAGAGTTCAAGTCTAGTATTGAAGTTATGCAAATCTGTCCAAGAAACAAGTGAAGAAGTGCTGTTTTATTAAAGCTCGACAGCTGCTCAACAGATAGCTATCTATTGAAGTCTCGGCAGCTAGCTCAACAACTGTATCTATCGAGCTTTACGAAATTCAGATTTCCAGATCTGATTTTCGGCCCATGCTGACATATATGTGTAGGATTTCTTTTCTCACAACCCTAGACATATATAAGGCTTATTTTAGAGGCCGTCACACATGAGAATACAAGGAGAACACATGCAAAAAGTGACCGCAGCCTTATTCTCTCTGAAAGAAGCTACTGCGTTTTTGCACCTTAGGGTTTTGTAACCAAGTGCTTCTGATCTTCATTGTTAATGAAGTGAAGAACTTTGCAACCAACATTCTTGTTCCTCAAGTTGGTGAGTGAGTCACGTATTGGGATTCGTGCAAAGGAGTTAGTCACGTACTGGGATTCGTGCATCAAAAGGGTGGCGTTCATATATTGAAGAGTTCAGAGGTTCTGAAGTAGTAGAAGGTTTCTGCTGTAAGTTCATCTACGGAGATTGTAGAGTCTAGGGTCAAAGATTTTGTACTAGATCTGAAACTTCTCTTTACTATAGTGGATTGCTTTGCGGGAAGATTTCCCCCCAAGTTTTTTACTGTGAAACAAGTTTGTTTCATTGGTTTTCCTAGGTCATCATATCTTGTCTTATTTACTTTTCTGCTGCACTTATTTTTGACATGATATTGATGTTTGTTTGTTTTAACAAGTTTTATTCATAATAAATCTAATTAACAACTTAGGTTTAAAACTTGTTAATTCTATCAACTAGGGTCTAGATTTCACAACATGTATGCGCATCTATCTTTGTGGGAAAAATTTTGGCATCTATGTGTGATTGTTGTAAATCGATCTTTAAGCTTGTCATGAATGATTAATCAATAGTCTTGTTGGTTTTGATACATGCGTAAACTTGTGCCTATATCTCTTCCCACTCTTTTTTTTTTTTTTTTTGCTTAAGAGCTCAACAAATGTCAAATCTCGAAAAGAGATAATGAGCTGAAAAATCCGTTGCACAAACTAGTACTTGACTAGAAAAAAGGGAAAGCGACTTGTATTGAAAATGTATGGTGCCCAAAAGCCAAAGGCTTAATCATCAAATTGAAATATCAAAAATTTCAAGCATTGATTTCAAAAAGAGATGTAAAGATCAAAAACTGATCAAATGTTATGAATTGTAAAGAAGCCAAATGAAAATCTTCAAAGATATGTAATCATTTTCTTGTGGGAGGTCATATATGTTCATTTCTATAATTGAGATAGACCACTTGACTTAGTACTAGTTGTGTATGACTTGATTGAATTGATCATTGAAGATTCACTCTAGACTAAGGACTATTCCACATTTGATCCACACACACAATACACATGTCTAATGTTCAATAAATGTCTTATTCATTTATTCAATTGTACTTGTTTAAATATAATGTGTGTGTGCTCAACTATATTTGGATCAAACCAAAAACATTTTTGATCATTTTATATGTATTTGGAAGTGATTTTTATCACTCTTTGTGTTCATGTTTAATGCTTACTTTTTTTTTCATTGTTTTAAGTAAGTTTTGTGTTGAAAAACATGTGTCAGAATTTTTGGCTACTCATTCTGGCTACTCTTGTGAGTAACGAGTTTTGGCTACTTGTTTTGGAGACTCGCTCAGTTGCAAAATGCAAGTCATGAGTTCATCTAGAAACTTTCACGACTCGCAAAAATCTTAGCGACTCATCTCGCGATTTGCCAGTCGCAAAACGCCCAGAAACTGCTTTTTAAAGAGCTTTTTGTGGGAAACATATTTTAAACCTCTCCCATCCTCTCTAAAACCCCTCTTTCAATATTTTTACATCAAAACCCAATCAATTTGAATGGATTTTCATTCCATTAACATCTCTAAGGAATTTCTAAACTATTTTCATTGATTTTGATCCTTAGATTATGTTTTTGAGAGTTTTTGTACTCTTGGTTGGGATTTTCATCATAGGGGTTGGGAAAACTTAATTTTTGTCAAATTTTTGTATGGGATTGGTTTCTTTTGATGATTTGCTTTGGATGTTGGCCCCTTGTGGCAAAAATAACATGTATTAAAGGTGGATTTCATGACATTCATGCCTTGTTTTACATTATTGTTCATAGTGTGCACACTAAGTGTTTGATAAAATGCCTCTTAGGCATTCTCTCACTTGTGTGGACTCCGATGAGTACCAAACTTTGGGGTTTCTCATGTTTCCTCATTAGGAACATGTTTGGTTCATTGGTTGTGTATTTAACACACCTTGCCCTACATGTGCATTTTTCATGCTTTGGTCATGCATTGCACATAGCCACCTTTTGCACACACCTTTGCTACCCTTGTCATGCATTGGTCTATACCTTGTTTCTTCATCCTAGCATGTCATGTTTACCTTATGCTTTGTAGCATTTTGTTTTGTCTTTTGTTTGAGCTTTATTTCTCATTCATCTTGCACCCCTTATGCATCATTACCCTTGACCTTTTGTCTATTTGTGTCAAAGAGGGGGAGAGTATACTTTTGTCATTTCTATATGACTCTTGTGCACATTCTTAGGGGGAAAAATTATATTTCTTGTGCACACTTGTAGGGTGAGAGATATTCCATAAGGGAGATGCATATACCAAAGGAGAGAAGACATTATGTTAATAAGAAAACTTTGTTTTGTTTGTTTTTCTTTATGTTTGTTTTCTTGTTTGCTTATAGTACTTTTAGTTAATATTTTGTATTTTCTTTAGTACTCTTGTGCCCTTGTTGGATCTTGTATCCTTGATGCAATTACCTTAGTGTTCTTGCATCGGTTGAGTGTTGGACATGCATACATTTCTTATGCTATTGTGCTTCATTGAATGCATGTTCAGATGATCATTTGCTTTGCTATGTAATCATTGTAGTCATTTCTTTATGACTATTTTGGTGTATGATCAAGTTGCTCATATGTTTCACATCATGTTTACTTGATCACTATTTACTTGTTACATTATACTTGTCCTTTTATTACTTGCTATACCTTGAGGGTCTAATGTGCTTTGTGCAAGTGTTTCAGGTTACAGGTATTTTGTTCCAAGTTCATCACAGCTTCTAGATTTAGATGTGAGTGATTTTTGCCATTCCCAAACTCACGTTTAAGTCTAGAGTTTGTTTTATGGTGTTTTTTCATGGAATAGCCAAATGGGGAGATTGTAAGGTTGAATTTAATCAACCATGTGTTGGCTTTATTCCGTACCAAATTTGTTTGTAATTCAGCATGTAGAAACCCTGTATTTAGGCAAGAATAATGTAAGAGTTATGTGTGAAAGAGTGTGAAGAAACTCAAATTGTGTGCATTTAAGAGGAGTCTCATGACTGGATCTTGCGACTGACTCGCAACTGGCAAGTAGCCAAAGTGCCACACGTATGAAGCATGTAGGAAGCTGAAGAGTCATGACAATTGTAGCACTATAGGACAAAAATTACCATCTAGCCTAGCAATTAACTCGCGACTCTAGTCGTGAGGCCGAGTCGCCAAAATGCCCTGTTTTGCTAAAAACTGACTTTTCACATTCCATCCCATACCCTACCATAAATACCTTTATATCCATGAAATGTAAGGTGCTAAAAAAGGAGCCTATTGAGAGAAAAACCCTAAGAGAGGTTTCTACAACACACCCACCTTATTAGAGAGAGAGCTACTCATTCTTAGAGAAAAATCTCTTTGTACTCTTTTCTCCTTCTCTCTCCAATTGTTATATCCATTAAAAGAAGATTTAAATCCAAACACTACCCACACTCATTCAAAGTGTTGAGAGTGTTTTTGGAGCTTTAGGAAGCATTGGAAGATGCCAAGGATGGCGGATGCAATATGGGCTTATTGCGGGATCTGGTAAGCTAGAGAAGACAAGGTTAGGCTTAACCCTGTTGGAGCAAGAAGTTTGGAGAGTTTAGGTGCATTGGGTAGATTAGGTTTGGAGGGTCTATTGCTATTCGTGTAATGCTGAGTTGCGAGTTCAAGCCACAAGCAAACAAAATGGCCAGACTGGACTTTTTGTCCTGTAATGCTCCAGCTGGCGTGACTGTTCAACTTCTCTGCATGCTTTACTCGTGTGCATCATTTGGTGGCTTGCAAGTTGTGAGCCACCCGCGAGATCCAGCCGCGAGTCCCTGCTTCACTGCACATTCTTGAGCATTTCTTCACACTCTCTCACACACTACCCTTACATGAATCCCACCTAAATATAGGGTTTCTAAGCGCTGAATTACAAGAAAATTGACACAAAATAAAGCCAACAAAATGGTTGATAAATTTCAACCTTATAATCTCCCCCTTTGGCTATTCCGTGACAAAACCCTAAAACAAACTCTAGACTTAACATGTAAGTTGGGAACAGTTGAACAAAACTCACTCACACCTAACTCTAGAATCTGTGTAGCTCTTGAATCATAAGAAAAAGTATCTCTTGAAACACAACAACATAATATGATCATTGCATGCAGAAAAACTTGTAATGCATATAAGGCAAGCACAATGTGATCAAGCACAATGGAGTAAAGTAATAAACCAAAGCTAGACCATACAGACAATCACTATAAAATAGTGACCACAATGCTCATTCGCACTTGGAATAAACATCCAGACATGCAAGGTATTAAGCTTAAATGCAAAGAATCATTTGCATGTCCAACACTCAACCAATGCACAATACATGAAGTATATGCATCTGGGAACAAGATCCTACTAGGGCACAAGAGTGATGTACTTAAAGTAGAGCATAGCAAAACATCAAGTACATAAGCTACAAAGCATAGGTACAAAACAAAAAGACTGCCTAAGCATGGTACAAACCATAAAAGCCTACAGAATATGGAAAACAAACCCTAAAAGCTTACAAAAGCAACATGGGTACAGATATGATGTACTAAAGAAAATGCACAATATAAACTAAAAGTGCTTAAAGTTTCTTCCCCTCAAAATAATGAGAAGTTGTGATGCACTTGGAACATATATACTTGTAACTTGAAACACTTTCACAAAACACATTAGACCCTCAAGGTAAAGCAAGTAATAAAATGACAAGTATAATGTAACAAGTAAAAAGCGATCAAGTAAACATGTTGTGAAACATATGAGCAACTTGATCAGACACATGACAGTCATATGGAAATGACTACAATGATCACATAGCAAAACAAATGATCATCCGAACATGCAATCAATGAAGCACAATAGCACAAGGAAGTATGCATGTCGAACACACAAACAGGATGTGCAGAGAAAAACGAAGCATAGATACTAAACATAACTCAAAGCACCATAAAGCAAACAAAAAAACAAACATAAAGAAACACAAAAAAAACAAAGTTTTCTTATAAACACAATGTCTTCTCCCCCTTGGTATATGCATCTCCCCTATGGAAAAAAACTCTCCCCCTACAAATGTGCACAGAAGTCATATAGAAATGACAAAAACTCTCACTCTCCCGTTATAAATGTGCACGAGAATCATATAGAAATGACAAAAACTCTCACTCTCCCGCTATAAATGTGCACGAGAGTCATATAGAAATGACAAAAACTCTCACTCTCCTCCTTTTTGTCACGAATAGACAAAGGGTTAAGGAGAAGCGAGGGCAAAAGATGAAGGTACGAACAATGATAATGATGTATGAGGGGTGCGAGATGAATGAGAAAATGAAGCTCAAACCTAAGATAAAACAGCATGCCACAAAGCATAAGGTAAACATGACATGCTAGGATGAAGAAACAAGGTATAGACCAATGCATGACAAGGGTAGCAAAGGTGTGTGCAAGAGGTGGCTACGTGCAATGCATGGAAAATGCACATGTGGGGTAAGGTGTGTTAAAAACACAACCAATGAACCAAACATGTTCCTAATGAGGAAACATGAGAAACCTTAAAGTTTGTTACTCATCGGAGTCCAAACAAGTGAGAAAATACCTAAGAGGCATTTTATCAAACACCTAGCATGCACACTATGAACAACAATGTGAAACAATGCATGAACATCATGAAATCCACCCTTAATACATGCTCTTTTTGCCACAAGGGGCCAACATCCAAAGCAAATCATCAAAAGAAACCAATCCCATACAAAGATTTGACAAAAAATAAGTTTTCCCAACCCCTAAGATGAAAATCCCGACCAAGAGCACAAAAACTCTCCAAAGCATAATCTAAGGATCCAAAAAAATGAAAATAATTTAAAATTACCTTAAAGATGTTAATGGAATGAAAAACCATTCAAATTGATTGGGTTTTGATATAAAAATATTGAAAGAGGGGTTAAAGAGAGGATGGGAAATGTTTTAAACAGGTTTCCCACAAAAAAACACTTTAAAAAGCTATTTCTGGGTGTTTCGCGATTGGGCGAGTCGCGAAATGAGTCGTGAAAATTTTCGCGAGTCGCGAGATGAGTCGTAAAAGCTCATGGGAAATTTAGACCCCGGTTGATAGAATTAACAAGTTTTAAACCCAAGTTGTTAATTAAATTTATTATGCATAAAACTTGTTAAAATAAACAAACATCAATATCATGTCAAAACTAAGTGCAGCGGAAAAGTAAATAAGACAAGATATGATGACCTAGGAAAACCAATGAAACCAACCAGTTTCACAGTAAAAAACCTAGGGGGAAACCTTCTTGAAAAGCAATTCACTATAGTAAAGAGAAGTTCTAGATCTAGTACAAAACCTTTGTCCCTAGACTCTACAATCCCCGTAGATGAACTCACAGCAGAAACCTTATACTGCTTCAGAATCTCTTGAACTCTTCAATATATGAACACCACCCTTTGATGCATGGATCCCAGTACGTGACTAACTCCTTTGCACGAATCCCAGTACGCGACTTCAATCACCAACTAGAGAAAAGAAGATGTTGGTTTCAAAGTTCTTCACTTCATTAACAATGAAGATCAAGAAGCACTTGGTTACAAAACCCTAAGGCGCAAAGACGCAGTAGCTTCTTTCTAGAGAGAATAAGGCTTCAGTCACTTTTTGCATATGTTCTTCTTGTATTCTCTTATGTGACGGCCTTTAAAATAAGCCTTAAATATGTCTAGGGTTGTGACAAAAGAAACCCTACACAAATATAAAAGCTTGGCCCAAAAATCAGATCTGAAAATTCTGATTTCCATAACCTCGATAGATACCTCGATAGATAGCAGGTGTCGAGCCTCATTAAACCTCGATAGATAGCTATCTGTCGAGCAGCTATGCAACAGCTGTCCAGCACGTGTCCAGCTTTAGTAAACACCTTTTCTTCACTTGTTTCTTGGTTCAATCTTCATGGCTTTAATACTAAATTTGAAACCTTGTTTCTTGAAGTATCAAAAACATCCTAGATCTACCCAATTACAAGTAAAGTGAGTTTTGTCAAAGAATTAGCCAATTACATAAAATATGTCCTTAACAATCTCCCTCTTTGGCAAAACCACAACAAACAAATGAACATGTGAGAGAAGTCATAAATCACTCAACTCATACTCATTTGTTGAATACAATAAAATCTACCCTAACACAAACTCTTGAAAAACTTTGCAAGAAGAGAGTTTATGGCATGAAAGACTTTGACAACCTATATTTCTGAAACACTTTAAACAAAACACATTAAGGCATCTTTGTGTGAAGCAGAAATAATAGGTTGCATACAAAAGAAAGAAACATGTGTATAAAGAAAGAAAAGAAACAACACATGTAGAGATAGGTGAAGAAAACATACATCATCACATATATCAAAGATAAGCACAATGTATGCAAACATGGTCACAAGACCTAAGGTACAAGAACAAGAAGCTAAAAGTAGCTCCTACAACAACAAGGAGGTAAACATTCCCCCTAACAAGATGAAACACATCTCCCTCTTAGAAAGGAGTGTATTTCTCCCCCTTTTTGTCACGATTGACAATGGGTACAAGAAGCAATAAAGCTTTACTCAAGAAACATAAAGATGATCAAGGGGGTATAAAGAATCCATATAAATGCATGAATGTAATGAAACAAGATGCTATGGATAACAAGATAAGATAAACATGCAAAACATGTGAAAAATAATGCATACAGAGGATCTCGATCAATCGAGAGGTGTCGAGAAGCTATCAAGCATACCTCGATGGATCGAACAGCTATCAAGAAGCTATTGAGGGGACGGAAACTTTCTTGATCGATCCACTTAGCTATCGAGGGGTGTCGGGATTGTGATAAGATGCAACTAAAGAGCTCGACAAATAAGCCAGGTATCGAGAGGTGTCGAGAAGGTGTCGAGATGGCTTAGAAACAGTTTTTCAAAAAGGAGAAAAACACAGATATGAGTGCAATCAAACATGCAACTCAGCCAAAGATCCAACCAACATTTTAACCTCTCAATAAAAAAAATTAAACATTTAGCTCCCAAAAACTCACACACACACTAAACAAGTCTAACCAATTTTATATTTCAAAAACAAGTCAAGACAGTTTAGTGAGCATACATCAACACATGTAAACCTTGTGATGGCCAAATCACATTGTACCTGCACATGTATCAAGAGTAGCAAAGAATATTGAGTGTTGTGTGTGAAAAACATCACAAGATTGCATAGGTGTCTCTATGTTATGATGATTTGAGATATGAGAAAATCAATTTAACTCACACACAATCATAACTGTTTGATGGAGACTATCACTTTTGAGGTACATCCTATAACTCCCATATCTCCGAGAAAACACACTTGCAATCATATTTAAAGCATTTTGTTCTTTTAGCTTTTATTTTCTTTGCATATTTTCTTTTTATTAAGCAAACCATGCATGGGTATACAAAGGAGAGAAAAGAAATACCCAATTATGTTAAGCTTTTGACATTTCACTTTTGCTATGCCAAAGCATACAGATGTCAATGACATTACACTTTTTCTATGCTGAAGCATACAGATGTCATATCATGATTGGTGGGCAACAGTGGTGAGATGGTTATTTATGCCTTTCTCTTAGGATTTTCTAGTCCTACCCGTCAAAAAGAGTGATATGAGTGTTAAGTTCAAGAGATCACTTAACCTTACTCATCACAAACAAAGAGCCACAAAGCTCACTTGCTTAGTTGTGCATAGAGATGCTCATCTAAGTTACAAGAGATAAAAAATTTAGAAAACTCTGTTTCAAAGGCCATTTTAAGGTTCACAAGAACCGATGTACACAAACACACACTGTTTTTGTATTTTTCTGATTTTTCTATTTTTTTTAGTTTTGAAAACAAAACAAAATAAAAACTAAACAATCAAATAAAAACAGATAGAAAATCATGAAAGCATAATAGAAAAATGCAAATGCATGAAGGCATGATAGAAGATGCAGATGCATGAAAGCATGATTCCAAAAACAGAGAAGAAATCAAGCAAAGAGAGTCCAACTTTAGATAGAAAGAATGAAAGCAGAGGACAAACAAGAAAATATAATTAAGTCTTAGGCTCCTTTCTCACCCACACAGCATGAGTCTTTGGCCGTGAAGATGAAAATGCATGTGTCCTAGTATGTCTACTAAAGGACATGGAAGAATTAAGATTCTCCTGAAATTAAGTTAAAAAGCTCAAGACTATTAATAACTCTCCAAACAAAGGTGTAGGTCCTTGAGAAGAAACCTGTGACCGTTTGGACACTTGCTTTTGAGGATACAACTTAAAGTAATTAGGACGAATGTGTCCAGAAACACCACAATGGTGACAAACACGAGGTCTAGCAAAGGGTTTAGAATTAGCCAAAACAGTTTTGGATTTCATACCTTTATTACCTTTCTCAAGCTGAGGCACAATGACAGTCCATGATCCAAAAGCCGTGGAAGAGGAGGCCGAGGAGACAGCAAATCCTAAGCCAATCTTATCAGAACTAGGCTTTTGAGCACTCAAGACTTCTTCAAGCTTTGCACTAGACATCCTCTTTATTTGAGTTCTAGCTTGACTAAGCTCAACCTCAAGATTCTTGACCTTCTCTTCTAATGAGGTGTTCTCCATAATAAGAGTCTCAACTAACCTTGTAGTCTCATCTAGTTTGACTAATAAATCAGTTTTTTTTAGTTTTTACCTCATTAAGCTTCTTTTTACAAAGATGAGAAGTCTTTTCAGATCCTATGAATTCAGTGCATAGCTTATCATAGGCTTCATGAAGGGTCATCTTCTTGGATACTTCATCATCAGAAGAATCCTCATTGTCACTAGCACTCTCCACAATCACCCTATCGGTTGAGGCAGCAAAGGTCATAATGTGCCTACATTCATCCACATACTCATCATAAGAGTCATTCTCAGTGTCACTCCAAGTAGCAACCAACCCTTTATCTTCTAACTTCTTGGCCTTTTCCCTCATAAGGTAGTTTGGGCATTCTATCCTCATATGACCAAAACCCTTGCACTCATGGCATTGGATGAGGGGCTTCTTAGATTTCCTTGGAGGTTTACCTTTATCCTTTTTCCTAAATTGAAGAAGGTTGATAATCTTATCAATTATGAAGGTTAGATCCTCATCCTCATCCTCATCTTCATCTTCAGAGTCCTCGATATATTCCTCTATACCCTTAAGAGCCAAGTTTTTACTCTTTCCACCTTTTCCCATTGAGCCTAATCCTATATCATAGGTTTAGAGGTTCCCTACAAGCTCAGTCAAAGGAATTTGATCAATGTCTTTTGCTTCTTCAATGGCAGTGATCTTGGCATGGAATCTTTCAGGTAAGGACCTAAGGATTTTCCTAACAATTATGGATTCCGCTATAGACTCTCCAAGGTTGAAGGCAGAATTCACAATATCCTTGAGTTTAGCATAAAACTCATCAAAGGTCTCATCCTCTTCCATCCTTATTTCTTCAAAGCTACTAGTGAGTCTTTGAAGCTTCATAGTCTTCACTGCCTTGGTACCTTCATAGGTGGTCTCAAGGATGGACCATACTTCCTTGGCAACTTCCGTGGATGATATTTTCTTGAATTCCTCATTGGTCACCCCATTAAACAAAGTATTCAAGGTCCTACTGTCGAAATTTGCCGTTGTGATTATTGCATCATCCCAATCCACTGGCGCTTTCTTTGGCTTAATCCAGCCAACTTCAATTGCTTGCCATACCTGTTCACCTAGAGCCTGCAAAAAAACTTTCATACGAACTTTTCAGTACGCATAATTAGTTCCATCAAATAAAGGAGAAATCAAAAGAGATTGTTCACAATCCATGATAACGAGGGTCAAGGATCACACTCAGGAAATTAATCCAATCAGAGTGTACCTGCTCTGATACCACTTGTTGGGAAATTTAGACTTCGGTTGATAGAATTAACAAGTTTTAAACCCAAGTTGTTAATTAGATTTATTATGCATAAAACTTGTTAAAACAAACAAATATCAATATCATGTCAAAACTAAGTGCAGCGGAAAAATAAATGAGACAAGATATGATGACCTAGGAAAACCAATGAAACCAACCAGTTTCACAGTAAAAAATCTAGGGGGAAACCTTCTCGAAAAGCAATTCACTATAGTAAAGAGAAGTTTCAGATCTAGTATAAAACCTTTGTCCCTAGACTCTACAATCCTCGTAGATGAACTCACAGCAGAAACCTTCTACCGCTTCAGAACCTCTTGAACTCTTCAATATATGAACGCCACCCTTTGCTACACGGATCCCACTACGTGACTAACTCCTTTGCACGAATCCCAGTATGCGACTTCAATCACCAACTAGAGAAAAGAAGATGTAGGTTGCAAAGTTCTTCACTTCATTAACAATGAAGTTCAAGAAGCACTTGGTTACAAAACCCTAAGGCGCAAAGACGCAGTAGCTTCTTTCTAGAGAGAATAAGGCTTCGATCACTTTTTTCATATGTTCTCCTTATATTCTCTTATGTGACGGCCTCTAAAATAAGCCTTCTATATGTCTAAGGTTGTGAGAAAAGAAACCCTACACAAATACAAAAGCCTAGCCCAAAAATCAGATCTGAAAATTCTGATTTCCATAACCTCGATGGATACCTTGATAGATAGCAGGTGTCGAGCCTCATTAAACCTCGATAGATAGCTATCTATCGAGCAGCTATCCAACAGGTGTCCAGCTTTAGTAAACACCTTTTCTTCACTTATTTCTTGGTCCAATCTTCATGGCTTTAATACTAAACTTGAAACCTTGTTTCTTGAAGTATCAAAAACATCCTAGATCTATCCAATTACAAGTAAAGTGCGTTTTGTCGAAGGATTAGCCAATTACATAAAATATGTCCTTAACAGATATAAGCACAAGTCTACGCATGTATCAAGACCAACATAACTATTGACTAATCATTCATGATACACTTGAAGATTGATTTACAACAATCATACAAAGATGTCAAGATTTTTCCCACAAAGATATAGGTGCATAAAGAACAAGCTAAGCTCGTAAATGCACAAAGCCAATTGTACGGAGGTACAAGTCAAAACTCACATGTGATATATGCTCAAACATATACGATCAAATTTTTTGAATTTTTCACTTTTTATGTGGTTTTGGATTTTTACTCACTCAAAACTAAAACATAAAAGTAAGATCAAAATAGAAACAATGCATAAAAAGAAATGCAAAATGCACAAAATGCATGAAGATATGACATTCAATGCATGAAGGGTCCTACAAAGATCGAAAGAATTAGATCAAGGACCAAAAGAGCAAAAGCTCAACCATAAGAACCTTTCCTCATCCAAATGGAACGATTGTTTGGAATGAGTGTCTCATGAAAAGTGAGACGAGGGTTGGAAGAATGAGAACCAGACATGCACATAGACAAGGAGTTAAGAGCATTAAACACTTTCTTTAACAACATGTTATTTTCACTCAAATCCAGTTTACCCTTTTTAGCACAACTTCCATGAAGCTCAAGTTTCTCTTTTCTTTTGATTCTTTTAAGTGCATGAAACTTAGAGCAATGAGGTCTTAGATGACCAGAAGCACCATAATGGTGACACACAATGTGTTTAGGTCCACTAGGCTTTTTGGGAAGGGAACTAGCAACATGATTTTGTTCCTTCTTCAACTTATGACATTGAGGTCTTATATGACCAATCACATCACAATGGTGGCAAGTTGGAACAAACTTAGATCTATCCAAAGCCTTAGGTTGAGACCTAAATAGAGGCTTTGACTTAAGAGCTTTTCTTTGCACCTTTTGATTTCTTTTGTGTGGAGGAATGTACACTGATTTGCCCTTAGAGGTAGAACACACATTAGGCACAAAATCAGGTACCACAACATGATTGCAACAAATATTTTCATCCTTTTTAACAATAGATTCAGCAATCAAACACTTGGCATGCATCTTAAGAGATTCATTTTCACATTTTAGCTCATTAACAAGTTTGTTAGACAAAACAAGTTTAGCATCCAAGTCCATATTCAAACATTCAAACTCTTTCAGCTTTTCAAAAGAAATTTCAGCAAGTTTCTTATATTTTTCAACCAATTTGTTGGATTTATTGAGCTTAGCAATCAAATCATCATTTTCACAAAATAACTTGCTCAAATCCTTATGAAACTTCTTAGCCTTTTTTTTAAAGAGTTTGATGTTAAGAATATCATCAACACCCAAGGATTCATGTAACATAGCATCACAATCATGAGGATTATCACTCATAGAGGCATTTTCACGAACACGTGGCATGTTACATTCATCAACATCCAAAACATGCATAGAAGCATACAAATCACTATCCATGGCAAATAACACAAGGAGTCAAGGATCACACTTAGGTATTTAAACCACAACAAGTGTACCCGTTCTAATACCAATTGAAAGTTCAAAAAGCGTGTAAAACACCTTTGAACGTTTAGACCCCCAAATAACAAATTACCAATTCAAGCTTATAGACAAACAATGTACGTGCGGAAAATGTAAATAAGCTAAAACAGAATTGATAACATAATCTAAACCAAATAAAATCACATCCACAGCAGAAATTAAATGGTAAAGATTAAGAGAAGAGAGATGCAAACACAAGGACAACACAACGATGTGTTATCGAAGAGGAAACCGAAGCCCTCGACGTAAAACCTCTCCGCCGCCCTCCAAGCAGTCAATAATCCACTAAAGAATGTAGTTTGGATACATAGACAACAGAAGACCCTCCAATCCTAATCTACCCAGTGTACCTAAGCCCTCCAAGCTCCTACTCCAACGAGGTTGCGCTGAACCTATTTCTTCTTTAGCTTACCGGATTCTGCTATAGCCCATAGCATCAACCAATATAAAATTGGTCCCTTCCTAACTGCTACCCAAAGCACCAAATAGCCTTCTCACAGAAATGGGTATGATGAGAAAAGGTTATGGTAATGGACCTCTCAAGGATGTAACAATGGAGAGGAAGAGAGTAGAGGAATTTGAAGAGTCTCTATGTGAAGATTGTGGATGAGTCAATCTTGTTTTTCTCTAGGGTTTCTCTCTCAAAATTCTCTCTGGAAGTTCTCTACGTTTCGTGGGTATAAGGAGTATTTATACTGAGGTGAGAAAGGAATGCGAAGAGTCAGATTTTTCCAAACAGGGATGGCTGGCGGCTTGGCCTCGTAACTTGACTGAGTCGCGAGTTTAAGCCACGAGCAAACAGAATGGCCAGATTGAACTTTTTGTCCTGTAGTGCTCCAGTTGGCGTGACTGTTCAACTTCTCTGCACGCTTCACTCGTGTGCATCATCTGAGGGCTTGCAAGTCGCGAGCCACCCGCGAGATCCAGCCGCGAGTCCCTGCTTCACTGCACATTCTTGAACATTTCTTTACACTCTCTCACACACTACCCTTACATAAATCCCACCTAAATACAGGCTTTCTAAGTGCTGAATTACAAGCAAATTAGTACGGAATAAAGCCAACAAAATGGTTAAATTTCAACCTTACAATATATATATATATATATATATATATATATATATATATATATATATATATATATTTAATAGCTAAACTTTGGAGAAAGTCCAACTAGATTTTACAATTGAAATCCAATTTTGCGTCATGTGTCCTAAATTATTTACTTTTAGAGAGGGTGTTATTTCTTAATTTTGGAATCCAATGTGGGACCATATCATAAATCTTCATTCAAGTGAGTTATTGTGTACAAAAACCAAAGCGTCTAAAATAAATGAACATAAAAATATTTAAAAAATGGACAATTTACATTTTCTACTTAATAACGTTCTTACAAGACTTTTTAAAGAGTTTAAAAAATATATAAGAATGACTATCAATAATATTTAAATTATATATATGTAAGAATTATACTATACATTTTAATGTGTATCTTTTAAGTATATCCATGTATATGCATGGGGTTACAAGTTAGGAGAAACTCAAATTAGAATTTCAAATTAGAGTTCCAATTTTGTATCATGTGTCCTAAATTTTTTATTCTTAAAGAGTTTTACTTCTTAATTTTAGAATCAAATGTGGGACCACATTATAAATATTCATCCAAGTAAGTTATTAAATACAAAAACTAAAGAGTCTAGAATAAATAAATCGTTAAAAAAAAAGTGCTTCACAATAATTTTAAAAAAAATATATGGATAATTTACATTTTATACCTAATAATTCCCTTGCAGAATTTTTTTAAGAGTTAGTAAAATATAAAAATGATTATCAATAGTATTTAAATTATATATATATATAAATTTTATTATGTATCTTATTGTATATCTTTAAGTGTATCCATGCATATGCATGACGTTTCAAGCTAGTACAACAATTAATGGAAGAAGTCGCATCAATTAAGCCAGTAAATCAACATTATCATTAATAACACTCAAATGAACCAGTATATATAATAGTTGTGGCTTCATTAATATTGCTGCATAATATTACAAACCAACAAATTACACAAACAAAAAGTAACAATTAAGAAGACTGTATACACTTCTGCCTTGACTTGTTGCTTGATAATCCACCATTTTGTAATTAAAGATGGGAGCGGGGAGGCATATGTGCCTGCCTGTTGAGTACACAATCAACCTTAAATCCCAAAACTAAAACTTATTTCAAATGAACCTTTTTAAGTGAGAAAATGTTTCAAATGCAGAATAAAAATTGTCAATCTCACTGTTAGTATTTCATTTTATGTTTTATTAATTACAATATACAATGTATCATTTTATTTATATATATATATATATATATATATATATATATTTTAAAGAAAAAAAAAATGAAAACAATATAAAGCATAAAATTGAACACTGATAGGAAGACAGAGGGATTTTAATAATTTTATCCAGACCCATCCAAATTAATAGATGCATACTTATGAAGTTGGTGATCAACTAGTTTCCCCAGCAATTAATCAAGGGTTTAGTTCAAACTTTCCCTTGGTTACCTACCAAAATCAAGTACTTGTCTCTCCTTGTAAGGTTGGTGCACTCAAACCCTAGAGCCTTCCCAATCTCACTTTGCACATGGTTAGCCACATCAAACTTTGATACCACACCATTGCTACTAGTACTACAAGACTTGGATAACCCAGACACCTTCTCAAGAAATTGAACGGTGTACATTGGTGTAGGGTTCATGAGGCAGAAGAGTGGGTCCAAACACTTAAGCCCACTTGCAGTTGTGCCATAGAACATGGTAACATGGGTATCAATTGCAACTGGGACTATAACATCACCCAATTCAGCAAACAATGGACTAAATCTTAATAGATAGGGTTCTCTACATGTGGTCCCTTCTGGGCAAACAACTACATCCCCTTGATTCAACAAACTCTCAACCATTCTACCATCTTGATCGCGATTCCTCGATAATCGAACCGTTTTGATGGGTGATAACATCTCCGAAATTCTGCTTACACTATATGTGACCCCAGTAACACTTTTGTTTAGAATCACATTCAAGTAAACTGGGTCCAAAAGTGTTCTGTGATTGCAAACATAAAGGAGGCCTCTGGAATTTTTACCTTTCTCTGTGTTTGAAAGTGAATAGGAGTTTTTGGGCATTGTAGTTGTAAGGTACATCCCACTAAAGGCATTAAGAGGAGTAGATATGTTGGTGGGCAGTGAATTACTGATAAGAATTCTGAAAATGGCTAAGATAAACCCAAATGGTGCCCACATGAATATTGCTACAGCATCAAGCGGGGTTGGTCTCAGAGCCAACCTACCATCGTGGAAGATTAGTGGCTTGGGGTATTTCTGTTTTGGTAGCCTTTGCCAGCTCCTCTTATCAGCTTTGCCAACCAAATAAATTTCCTGATCATTGCAACAATTTTAAGTAGCTAAATCAGTATATATGGAGGGAAGACAAATTCTAGAAATATTATAAATTTATCGTATAAAGTTTATAAACAAGCATAACAATGTGATGGATAGATTTCAATAACATAATAAATAAATCTTTTTTTTTTTATCAATGACAAGGATACATTTGATTGTAAATATATATTACGTAAAATATTATATTATCTCTAACATTACTTTTGAAAGAAAATGTTAGGCTCTAATACTTAGGACAGTACTAAAGACGCTATATACATTCTATATACAATTTACAATTTGACGTGGTCTATATAATGAATGGGACAATGGATTTCTATAATAAATCAATGTATAAATTTTTTTTTAATTTTATATTAGTATACATCAATTTGTAAAAATTATGTAGTACAATTTTTAGTATCCTAAATAACTCTAATATTTAATTGATCGATATTGAAAGATTTTAATCCTGATTAATTTTTGTCTTTAAATTTTAAAGTCTGAAGCGATGGTTTTTACTCCCTTACATAACATGACCAAAGCAAACTAACGTGTCATCACTTTGTAAGATGTATTAGTGACTAAAAACTATCACCTAAGTTTGATTTATTGTAAAAATAATACGATCGTTTTAAAATGCAAGTACTAAAATTGCTCATGCATTAAAATTAGTGACCAAAAATGCATTTTGACTCAAAAAAAGAAAAATACCTCGCATTGGGTGAACAATTGGTGATCATCAAGTGATATGTTGAAGCCACTTATGCCTATCATGTTACTGTCCGCTTTATTCTTTACAAGAATTTCCTCCAACCTAATCATATCTTTCTTCTTCTCTTCGATTAGTCCCACAAAATACCCATGAAACACCTTTAGCTCTCTCCCAACAACAACATCAATCTCCAAATATTCTCTCAAGAAGTCCTCAACCATTACTTGAGGCAACTTACTCACAGCTACTTTTTTCCCACCTCTTTTCAACACCTCAATGATCTCCAAGCCCACATCTTCTAGATAAAACTTTGGCAAAACCGCTCTTCCAACTTTAAATCTCTCTTTCTTGATCCCAAAGAAGCAAACCATAACCATAATTTTTAAGCCCGTCTCTTCACTTACCAAACAAATCAAAGGATATAAAAGAAAGAGAACAATAGCCCTTAAGGAGCCCCCAGCTTCAAATGCCACAAGCATGAAGTATGGGAACAAGGATGGGGATTTTAGCAAAACTTCTTCCACATTGAAGATTAAAGTTTTGCTTAAGAGGTCTAATCTAAGAGCAAGAGAAGGATACTTTTGATATTTAAAAAGCTGTGTTGTTGCATGGTTGTTGCTAAGATTTCTATGGAAACCTCTAACTTTTCCAAAGAGAATGCGATTGAAAAATAAGAAAAGGATTTTGAACAAAAAGGACTTAGACATAGTGGTGAGTCTGGTGACAGTACTAGTAGGTGTAACTTTGACAAGGAGTTGTAATAAGAACCAAAGTATGAATTTATAGAAGAGCAAATGTAATAAAACCCTTAGTCAACAATATTATTACAACAATGGCACATTGTGTTTATGATCCAGCTCTATAGAACAATTTGTGGATTTGCTCTAGATTCCATGTGTGGCTTGCTTGTATAGTTGTACTTTGCACGGTCACTGCACGGTTTCGAAGAATTAAAAAGTGTTTTTGAATGGTCCATGTTGGTCCTACTTTTTTCTCCCATCACCTACGTCGGTCGCAGCTTTTGCGTGCATAAAAGTCATAATTTTTCATAAATGCGTAAATGCACTTTTAATTCTTACATTTTAGTCTTATTTTTATTTTGGTCTCTACATTTTTATTTTACCATTTTTAGACCCTAAATCAATTAACGCGTGACATTTAAGTTCTTACCGTACCCAACTAACAGAAAATGCTGACGTGGCTAACGGCACAGTAAAATAATAATTAAAAAATCTATTTTGACATTAAAAAATTACCACGTCAGCATCTAAATTGATTTTAATTAAATAAAAAAATTAAAAACAAAATTAAAAAACAAAAAATTATATGAATTGAGATCTAAAACTTGTTCTTCAATGTTCTTCTTAAATCAAGAAATAAACCCAGCAAAGACATCAAACCCAGAATCAAAGAGAACCTAGATCGAATATCAAGGACATCAAACCCAACAACGATATCACAGCCACCACCACATCAAACCCAGAATCAAAGACCAAACCCAACAACAACATTTTCCTTTATTTGAAATCCAAATAAAAAACATTTTGGTCATTGCTCATCCACTAGATTCAACTTACTAAAGCTCTCTCTTGTCTAAAATGAACTCTCTTTCATCTACAGCTCTCTCTCTCAGATCAAATCTCTATCTCTATCTCTCTTTCGACTTTCTCTTTGGATCTGGGTTTAGAGAAAGAGATCCTCCGTCTCCGGATCTGCCGGCGACTCGGGTGGGTTTGACCCTTCCCCTCAGATCAAAATCTCTATCTCTATCTCTTTTTCTCATTGGTGGGTTTGACCCTTCCCCTCCCTCCATCGCCTACCTCATCTCCGGATCTGCCGGCGACTCGGGTCAGATCCTTCATCTTCTCTTAGCCACCTACCACCCCAAAAACCAGTACCTCCTACACCTTGACCTCACTGCTCCACAATCTAAGTGTGTTGGTCTCGCTCTTTCAATCCAATCTATCCCCATTTTCAAAGCTGCCCAGAACGTCAATGTCGTCGGCAAGGCTGATTTCGCTTACCCAAAGGGCTCCTCTGGTATCTCCTTCACGCTTCGTGGCGCCTCCGTTCGGTTGATCATTTTGTTATGTGGGTTTTTATATGATACTACGTGCTGTTTCACTTTTTTCAATTTTCTGTGTGTTGTGTTGTTGATTCATTTTCTTATGTGGGTTCTTTGTGGTACTGTGTGGTTAAGCTTTTTTCGATTTTCTGTGTATTTTTGGTTCATTTTCTTATGTGGGTTTTCTTTGGGCTTGCAGATCTTCTTCACATTTTTTTT
The DNA here is from genome assembly GCF_040712315.1 of Castanea sativa. Taxonomy (NCBI): domain Eukaryota; kingdom Viridiplantae; phylum Streptophyta; class Magnoliopsida; order Fagales; family Fagaceae; genus Castanea; species Castanea sativa. The sequence continues at coordinate 17,160,303 of NC_134022.1, forward strand.
CCTGTAGGTTTGATGTTCATGTTCTTTGATGTTCATGTTCTTTGATTCTGGGTTTGCTCTTTGATTCTGGGTTTGATGTTGTTGCTGGGTTTATTTCTTGATTTAAGGAGAACATTGATAAACAAGTTCTTATGTTCTTAGATGAATTGTTTTTTGTTTTTAAATTTTTTTTTAATTAAAATTAATTTAGATGCTGACGTGACAATTTTTAAATGACAAAATAGATTTTTTTAATTATTATTTTACTGTGCCGTTAGCCACGTCAGCATTTTCTATTAGTTGGGTGATGGTAAGGATTTAAATGTCACACGTTAATTGGTTTAGGGACTAAAAGTGGTAAAATGAAAATGTATGGACTAAAAGCCTTTCATAAATTACCTAAGATAATCTTAAAATTTCCTAAAAGTATTGGTTTAAAAATATTTTATAAAAAAATAATAAAGTAATTAATTTTGCTGATAGTTTAAATTTTTCATATTTTTTATATAAATTATGTCAAAACTTTCTTAATATGGTTTATTAACATGCTTTAAAAGCATCTTAAATTTAGAATGACACAAGGAGATAGATTTTTCCCTTCTTTTTTTTTTGGTTTTTGTTTTCTCTACAACAAATTTGAAATGGGTTAAATTATGTTTGTTCATTTATATCTAAAACATATAAAACTTAAGTACAGTACCTTAAGTGCTATTCCTTAAATTCTCCTCTTAAAATTCAGTCATATAGCTATTTAACTAAAAACTACATTTCCATCCCATGAGAAAAATTCACATAGTAAAATCTTAAAAGGAGAACTTAAGGAACAGCACATAAGTACTATATCTAAGTCTTGCTTTATAAAAAATATTATTGTACGGGGTGCAGGCCTAGGCCCGTTGAACTTCGGGCCATGGCCTATGACCTGATGCACGGACTCAGGCAGTTGGGCCTTTGACCTCAATTCGAACACATCTTCGAGCCCAATTAAAGCCCAAAAACCGAGACAGATCTGTCTCCCTTTAAACGTGTCAGAAACACATTCATGCCGATCACGCTCCTCCGTAAACGAGAAGCGCGCATTCCGAGAACGCCTTGCATTCTCGGTTGTCCATACTGCCTTTGGGAATATCACTGTCGGGCGGGTTTTTGGAGATGGGAGTCAGTTCCAATGTCACTACCACTTTCCCACCAGAAACCCACCTAAAGATGATAGAATTGGACCCTCATTTGCACTAGTAAGGGGGAGTAATCATGGCACCTCCACTTATCTAAGGCTATAAATAGGAGAATAAAGAGAGAAATGAGGGTTGGCAATTTCGGAGAGAGAAAGAATTGGTAAGAAGGAACGACCAAACTAAGAAAAGAGAGTTACATTGTGAGAAAAGGGCTTGTAGAAATAGGAGAATATTTGGATCACCGAGCACAAGACTACCCATAATAGGAAATTCAAAACTCACAATGCAAATAGATTGTGAGCCCAAGTAGAGGTTGAGTCCAACAACCATTTTTTGGGTACGCAAAATTGGCGCCGTCTATGGGAATCTCCTACGAAGCTGTGGTTTTGTCAGGACGTGCACGAGAAAATGTCTAGGGGTCAATCAAGGAGTTATGCTGAAAGTGGCTTTAGGAGGTCCTCTCAAGGCTCCACCTAGCGAGAAAGAAGGCAGAAGAGACGCGAAGATAGGGAGTATGAGGAGGAAGGGCAGTCTGGCCTTAGAGAAAGGTCATTTTAAACATATCGGACAATGTCCGATGCTTCTGGGCGTAATCGTTTCGACGAAAGGGATGAAGAACTTGAGCGAAGGGACGAAGAACTTGAATGTTTATGTAGGTTGGTGAGGGATTTGGAGATGGAAGCGAGAGGTAGGCATCAGAGAAGGGGCCATGAGGAGCAAGGAGAAGGGTCGGCTATTGTGGGAGGTCGCTATGGAGCAGGATCCCACCAATCCGAATCTCATCAACATGGAGATCGCTCGCAGGAATATGCAGACCGGGACTCAATTTCCCTGGAGGAGGGATGACCCCGAAACGTTGCCATGGACGCTATGAGCTGCGCATTGCACCGAGCTGCCCAATCACCATTTTCAAGGAACATTGAAGAGACCCTTATGCCGAGCAGATTTACACGACCGCCATTCAATTCCTACGATGGAAAGACGGACTCGGTAGAACATGTAAGTCATTATATTCAAGTGATGTCTTTACACTCTCATAGCAATGCACTGATGTGTAAGGTATTTCCTTCGAGTCTTGGTCCCACTGCTTTGAGGTGGTTCAATGGACTGAGGAAAGGATCGATCCATAGCTTTTCCAAGTTGATTTAGGAGTTTGGTGTCTGGTTCATGACCTGCAGCCGAGTTCCACAACCTGTGGATGCTCTTCTATCAATGAAAATGGGGGCTAGCGAAACCCTCCGCAGCTACGCTAAACAATACTGAGAGTTGTACAACGAAATCGGCAGAGGTAATGAAAAGATCGTGGCAAGTACTTTTCAGATGGGATTGCCTGAGGATTTTGAGTTACGAGATTCGTTGACAAAGAGGCCTCCCGAGGATATGAGGTAGTTAATGAGGCACATTGAAGAGTATAAACGGTTAGAGGATGATCGATTGCAGAGCAAAGGTAAGGCCCCAATCATAAATACGCCTCGGCTGAGCGGTTTTCAGGCAAGACCTCAGAAAGATTTGAGGATCCAGGGACTGGGCGAGTCAATTGGGGAAGTGAATGTGACATTCAAGGAGCCGGTGCATAGGATCGTGGATCGGATAAAAAATGAGCCATATTTTCAGTGGCCAAACAAGTGGGGGGAGACCTGTCCAGGATAAATCAGAACTTGTATTGTACTTACCATAAAGATAAAGGACATACCATCGAATAGTGCAGGGTGTTAAAAGATCATCTAGAGTAGTTGGTAAAGGCGGGATACTTGAAAGAATTCGTGGTGGATCCTAAAAATCAGGAAGCCGGGCAGGGTGCCCGACCTCGAGGGAATCATCTCCCACCCCCACTGGGAGTGATAGAAGTCATTCACGCAGCCCCAAGAGGCACTCAGGTGTCCGATAGAAGGGGGGTACTGGTCGTGGTACAGACAGAAAGTTGCACGGGTAATCAACCCACCGAGAAGAAGTTGAGGTATACTCAGGAGCGCATCGCCTTTAATGATGATGACCTGGAGAGCATGATTCAGCCACATGATGATGCTTTGGTGGTTACAGTCCAGATAAATGGTTTTGTAGTAAAGAGGGTAATGATAGATCAGGGGAGTGGTGTTGAGGTAATGTATCCAAACCTGTACAGGGGGCTTGGCTTAAAGAAGGAAGATTTGTCCAAGTACGATACGCCACTGATGGGATTCAATGGCCGAATGGTGATCCCAAAAGGGCAGATCTCACTTCCTGTGAATACGGAAGTCAAGAAGGTGATGGTAACATTCATAGTGGTCGCTTCATTTTCTCCTTACACAGTGATCCTAGGGAGGCCGTGGATTCATACAATGGGGGCAGTACCTTCCACCCTGCATGTGAAGGTCAAATTCCGCACAGAGCTAGGTATTACTATAATGAGAGGTAACCAGCAAGTGGCCAGGCAATGCTTGGTAGCCGTAGTTGGCCAGGGAACAAAACAAAAGGAGTCAATCGAGGAGGCTCCCTTATAGCAATTATAGGAATCCTAAATAGAAGCAGGGGCTAGCTATGCCGAGGACTTGGTACAAGTAAGGATATTGCCGGATAATGATAGGAGTATTCTGATAGGGGCAAGTGTGGAGAACAAAGAAAGGGTAGAGATGTTGTTGTTCCTTGTGCAAAATGTGGACGTGTTCACTTGAACCCCGTATGAGGTGCTCGAGGTGGATTCCGAATTCATAGTTCACAAACTTAACGTGGACCCCTTACAACCCCCCCCCCCCCCAAGAAACAGAAGTAGAAGAGATCGGCTAAGGAGCACATCAAAGTTGTCGGGCAAGAGGTTAAGAAACTCAAGGGAGCCAGGGCAATAAAGGAGATATTTTTTCCGCAATGGCTTGCGAAAACCGTGGTGGTAAAAAAGAAAAATGTCAAGTGGAGGGTTTGTGCTGACTTCACCGACCTAAACCTAGCATGTTCGAAGGATTTGTTTCCTATGCCGAAGATTGATCAGCTGGTAGATGCCACTTATGGGCACCTGAGAATGAGCTTTCTGGACGCTTTTCAGGGTTATCATCCGATCGCCTTGGCTACCGAGGATCAGGAGAAAACGGCGTTTATTTCACCTGACGCTAACTACCATTATACTGTGATGCCATTCGGATTGAAAAATGCTGGGGCCACATATCAACGGATGATGACGAGAATGTTCAGAGATAAGATTGGGCGCACAGTCGAGGTCTACATTGATGATATGGTGGTAAAGAGAAAACGAGAGTTGCAGCATATTGGCGACCTCAAAGAGGTGTTCGAAGTGCTTCAACAGCACAAGTTGTGCCTCAATGCTGAGAAGTGTGCTTTCAGAATGGGGGCTGGTAAGTTCTTAAGGTACTTGATCACTAACCAAGGAATAGAAGTCATGTTAGGATTAGTGTCCTTAAATCCTATTGTATGATGTTATGTATGATATTATGTGTGACTTAATATTGTGATTAATAAATTTGTTTTATTATAATCTAAAATAATGGTAACATGAATATGGGACATTATCATATAGTCCATGAGAAGCATAGTATGTGATTTATGTGAAAAGTCACAGAAGATATAAATCACAAGTTCTTTGTAAACTCAGAATTATGGTTCGTAGTCGATGATGAAATTGGGCATTTCATCTGCAAAGATTATAACGTATCAACTAAGATGATTTGTCTTGATCATTGATCATGGAAATGGAGATTTCTAGTTGATATGTTGATATGTTTTAAGAATTAAGACATATTGAACTGGACCGCTGTGAGATTTATTATTCTCCTAACGACTGTCAATTGAATAATAAATCTTATGGCTTCTATTTACATGAATTCTTAATCTTGAGAGGATAATGGACTTGATCATGAAATGTAGGTTGCTTTGATATATCTAGAGTAAGATCTAAAGTAACGGTCAAAACCTCAATATGTTGGGCAGTCATATTTATTGTTGATGGAATATATATTCTCAAGATGGAATTCATAGTCTTTTAATGGAGATATAAAATATTCCCCTGAGATAAGTTTAATGGGTTCAGTTATTCAGAGAGTTAGGTCTAACCACTTTAGTAAAAATTTACTAAAGTATATATTTATAGAATTGGATTCTATAAATATATTATGAATAACTTAAAAGATTAAATTGGGTACTCAAGGAATTAAGATGTAGTAATTTACAAAGTGGCAATCTATATTCATGACTTTGTATTACTACGAATATTTTATGAAGAGGTTGCATGTACAATAAAGTCTTGGAATATAATTTATAAATAAGGCCTAGAGTGCAACTATATTTATATAGTGGTATTAAATATAGTTAATGGTAACTTTGGACTTGTCAAGAGTTGACAGAAAAGCCCAAGACCCATTGGAGCTAGTTTCTTATTGGTCCATTTTGGTCCCACTCCAAGCCACACACTTAAGCCCAATTGGAAAGACCCAAAAAGTTGGCCCAATTAGATAATTAGTTAGATATTAAGGGAGAAACATACAGAATTTTAATGTATGAAAAAGAGACTATTGTGAAATTGTGTGTATGTGAGTGTGAGACACTTTATCATTCTCCCTTATAAACTAATTGAGAGACCACACTTCTTGAGCGAAAAGTGGAATTAGAGTGAAGATTAAAAGTATTCCCAAGTACTTCCGATCTTTGTTTTGAAATTCATCACACCAAGGTACGCTCTCTTATTTTTGAATTCTGAAATTTACATCATGCATGTTATCAATTGTGAATGAAGTAGATCCGTTTATTTTCCACTGCGTATGTTATGTATGTGATACAAACATTTAATTTTCCATCAAGTCAACCACGATCAAATTGAAGCAGTAAAACGCCTCAAACCGCAGAGCAATCCAAAGGAAGTTCAAGTACTAACTGGTATGTTAGCTGCCCTTAACCAGTTTATTTCCAAGTCTGCTGATCGGTGCCGTCCATTTTACCAACTTCTAAAAAAATGGAAGGCATTTCAATGGAACGAAGAGTGTGAAAGGGCTTTCTAGGGTTTGAAGGAGTATTTGACGCGAGCCCCTCTGTTTACAGCCCCAGAGCCTGGAGAGGACTTATACATGTACCTCTCGATGTCCGAACATTCGAACATGCAATAAGTGTCGTGTTGCTGAGAGACCAGGGTGTACAATAGCCTATATACTATATCAGCAAAACCTTGGTCGATACCAAGACGAGGTATTTGCCTTTAGAGAAGTTGGTGTTAGCGTTAGTTCATGCCACGAGGAAGCTACCCCACTACTTTTAGGCTCATTCTGTTTACGTATTGACTGAGTATCCTCTGCAGTCGTTATTGGAGAGATCTGATTTCACAAGAAGAATAGCTAAGTGGGGAACTCGGCTAGGCTCTTTTAATATTAGGTACAAGCCTAGAAGCTTGGTGAAGGGTCAATTCCTGACTAAATTCATTGCAGAGTTTTCCCCGAGGGTGGGGAAGGAGATGGTTTGCCCTGTCAAGGTAATCCCATGGAAGGTATTTGTGGATGGTACGTCCAGCGCCTTAGAAGCCGAGCTTGGGATCATAGTCATCACCCCAGAAGGAATAAAATTGGAGCATTCCTTTAGGTTGGGCTTTAAGGCCTCTAATAATGAAGTTTAGTATGAGGCCCTGCTGGCCAAATTGAGAGTTGTTTCAGATCTTGGTGCTAAGAAGTAGAGGTCTACTCGAACTCTTGGCTGGTGATCAATCAAGTACAAGGAAGCTTTGAGGCCAAGGATCCCCGGATGATAGAGTACTTATGGTTGGTGAAACAAACTATGGACCGCTTTCTGAATGTTAGAGTGGTTCAGGTAGCCAGGGGGCAGAATCGGCGCACCGATTCTTTGGCCACATTGGCGACGTCCTCAACCGAGGAAATTCCTCGGTTAATAAAGGTGGAGCTAGTAGCAAAATCGAGTATCAATGTAGGAGTAAGAGATTCGCTTATGACAACAGTTGAGCCATGTTGGATGGACCCGATCATCAACTTTTTAGCCAAGGATCGAGTGCCTACTGATGAGAAGGAAGCAAAAAAAAAAGTACGTCGAACAGCTGCTCAGTATTGGCTATCAGCTGATCGCAAGTTGTATCGAAGATTTTTTGACAGGCCTTACCTACAGTGTTTGCACCCCAGTAAGATTGAAGAACTCCTGGCCAAGCTACATGAGGGAGTGTGAGGTAGTCACGTGGGAAGACGTTTATTAGCACACTGAGCAATGACTCAAGGATTTTGGTGGCCGCGAATACAAGGGGATGCTACCGAGTATGCACGGAAATGTGAGCAGTGTCAAAGGCACGCCCCAATGGTCCACCAACCGGCAGGGAGCTTAAATCCCATTAGTAGCCCTTGGCCCTTTGCACAGTAGGGGCTAGATATCGTTGGTCCATTCCCCTGGGCTACAGGAAACCGAAAGTTTGTTTTAGTAGCCCCTAGATTGTTTCACTAAGTGGGCAGAGGCAGAGGCATTGGCTAACATCTGGGATGTGGATGTTAAGAAGTTTGTATGGAGGAACATAGTAACAAGGTTCGAGGTACCAGAGTCTCTAGTGTCAGACAATGAGTTGTAGTTCGACAGCCGAGCTTTTCGTGAATTTTGCGGCAGTCTTGGCATCACAAACTGTTATTCTACCCTGGTATATATGCAAAACAACGGCCAGGCCGAGGCTGCAAACAAGGCCATTTTGAACGAGTTAAAGAGAAGACTAGAAGGTGTTAAGGGCAGGTGGGCAGAGGAGTTGCCTAGTGTTCTGTGGGCATACCGAACAACCCCAAGAAGGTCTACAGGAAAAAACCGCGTTCTCTCTAACATATGGAGCGGAGGCAATCATACCAGCAGAAATAAACTTGTGTAGTCCGCGTTTCGAGCTTCAACCTCACCGAGAATTCGGAGTCGTTGTTGAAACAACTGAACTTGTTGTAGGAGCGCCAAGAATCAGCGACTATACGGCTGGCAGAATATCAACAAAAACTTGCCTAGAAATACAACAGGGATGTGAAGAAAAGGGAGTTCGGAGCGGGAGATCTAGTACTTCGGAAGGTTGTGGGGAATACGCGGGATATCAATGCGGGGAAGTTAGCACTGACCTGGGAGAGACCTTATAGAGTCATAGCCATTGCGGTTGCAGTGGCGTATTATTTGGAAGACTTGGACGAAAGACCACTTCCCCGGCCATGGAATGCTCACAATTTAAAAAAATTCTAACACTGATTATCAATACATGGGGGGTATGGATTGAATTTAATGTTATATGTGCATATTATTAAGTAATACGAAAGTGATGATTGTCCATGCAGGTGAATTTGTACTTATAAGTCCGTTGTTAACCCATTATCCCCGGTCAACGAACGTGAGAACTAAAAAATTATTCTAAGGACAGAAACCTGTTCCCGGTTCGATCTTCATCACTGAACAAGTGGAAACCTAATCTCAAATTTTATTGAAGGATAGAAACATGTTCCCGGTTCGATCCTAATCACCGAACAGGTGGAAACCTTAACCCTAAAAAATTTCTCTAAGGCCAGAAGCCTGCGCCAAGTTCGACCCTAATCACCAAACAGGTGGAAACCTTATATCAAGTCATTCTAACAAACCTGCTTCCCGGTTCGATCCTAATCACCGAGCAGGTGGAAACCTTAACCCTAAAAAATTTCTCTAAGGACAGAAGTCTGCGCTCGATTTAACCCTAATCACCAAGCAGGTGGAAACTTTATATCAAGTCATATTGACAAACCTACTTCTCGGTTCGGTCCTTGTCACCGAGCAAGTGGAAACTGTAAATCAAAACATTCATAGGCAAAAACGCACTCCCGGCTAGACGTTAACCGTCGGACAGGGAACAATGTTTTTAGCATGAATAAAATCAAGTGTCAGGGAGGCGCAAACCTAACGACTCTTCCTAAATGTAGAGACCCACCTCGGACCTAGTTTCGGTCACCAACGTGGTCCGTCCCTCTCGAATGAAAGGGCAAGCTTTTATTATCAAACCGAGGTAAACTTCGATGTGGATACCCGGGCATCATAAATGGGTTGCTGGGGGTGTCCGGGCTTGGACGTCCTCGACGGCAGCACGAATGTTGCTAGTGACTTCCAGATCGACCAACTCCACATGGGAGTCAATCGCCCGCACCAACTCCCTCATACTATGGGTATCTTCCTCGTTTGCGGCACCAGCTTGACTCTAAACGGGAGGAGGAGGGGCTGGGTAGGGAATTTGCTCGAAATTCCTCAGTGGGGAATCCTCGGCCACCCCCATTACTTGTAGGGCTGCCAGCCACCCTTCTCCAAACCCATGATGTCGGGCTTGGTGGACGATGGGCCCCACAGAGTTTTCAGCCTCCGTGAAGCCTGCGTTATACCACTTGTCCTCGCAGGCTTCAAGGGCTGTTTTCAGGTTAGCGATCTCGTCGGCTTAGGCTAAGTTTAGGTTATCTGGCTTCACCAATTTAAGCTCCGTTTCCCTTAACTTAACCTCCATTTCTGTCAATTTTCTCTCTGCCGCCAATCGGGATTTCTCGATAGTTTACGCCCTCTTCTCGGAGACCTCAACAGCTTTGCCCCTCTCCTCCACCATGGTGACTGCAACGTCTTTTAGCGCCTCTCTCGTTCGGTATCCTCAGCAGCCTCCTTTAACCTCTCGGCAATGACGTAGGTCAACTGTGCCGCCTGAGGACGCAACAATAATAAGATGGTAACTGAAGGCAAAGGAGATGCACATGCGTTGCTACAAATGAAAAAGGATGAGATAGTAAGTTACCGCTATGGTATGCCACTGCAGCTGCCTAGCTTACGACTCGTAGGCCCCGTCCGAGAAGAAGTGAACATTCTCAGGTAGTAGAAGACCCCGTGCCAAACTCTGGGCGATCCGCCCCCCTTTGCCTTGTGCCCTTGTCCTCACATTAGCAAACATCGACAGAGGCTTATCGCCCAGTCTAAGGACAGTCTACCAACCCACCTTGGATTGAGAAGAGGACGTCACATTGGTCTCGACCTAGACGGTTGGTTGAGAACCACCAATCGGCTCTTGGATCATGGGCCCGCCAGATACACAAAGAGGGGTCCTCAAGGGAGCATCGCTTGGGACTCGGGGTGGTTTCTCGGCAACGCACTACCTTTTTCTAGTTTAACCAGCAGGAGAAGGAGGAGGAACCTGATCCCTGCCTTGAGGGTGTTAAGGTTAAGCTGCAGGGCGGGTGCCGGGCAAAAACCAGTCAATGGTCATCACTCCCTTCTTCACTATCCTTTTGCCTTGACTAGCCTCTACACCCAAAGAATTAATCGACTCAACTATTTCTGGCTCGGCTACTTAGGTGGGGGCTTCGGGCTCACCAACGGGCGTCCCTTATCGGTGCAAGATCGTCCACGGCAGTGTACTAGGGGCCAAGGTCCCTTGCTTCGCCTACCGTGAAAGAGGGGGGGAGCAAGTTGGCGTGCTTTACGTCTATGTAAAACAGCAGGGGTCTATCTACTAACAAAGCCTGGCTGAAGTTCTGCCAAGTAGTGTACACTGGATCAACGCCGAGAATCAGGTGAGACGCTCGGAGCTGTCTGTCCATGTGCACAAATATCTCCGATCTGAGCACAAAATTAAGGTCTCTCACATGCACAACTCTTAGGTCGGGTTTGAACCTTTTGCTTTCTACACCAAAGGAACACAGAAATCGATTAATAAATGTACAAGTAAAATAAGCAAAGAAGAAAGATCCAAAGCAAATAAAAGTGCTCGGTACTGACCAACATCCCGCAGTGACAGTGGGCAGGGGAGCTCATCGGCAAACCAATTGCCGCTCACCCATACGAATTCTCTCGCTGAATTTCTGTTGGAGTCGGAAGGCATGATATGAGTCGTACTCGTACATCCCTGGCTTTTAAATAGTAATCAGACCTAACGTTACCACATAAACTATACATAAAGTTTATGTCATGATGGTTTAGTTGTAGCCCGTATAGTTGGTTCAACCTACTCAGGTAACTAACGATTTGGAAAAAAAAATTGGGAGGGGAGTTCGTCGGGGCACAAGTCGTAAAACCTAAGGGTTCCGAATATAAGGGGGTCAACAGGAAACCTAACCCCACCCTCCAAAATGGCCATTAAAAGGAAAAACGCTACGTTTGGGTTAGAACGTCGCTAGAGAGCAATATCGCCCTCGTGATAGTAGGTGATACCAACGTCTCTAGGGACGCCATAGGCCACCCTAAAGCTAGCCAAGGCCGCCTTAGACTCAAGAAGGTGAGAGTACCCCATGTTTAAACTCTAGAACGAAGAAAAACTGAAAGAAGAGGAGAAAGTAAAGAAGACTTACTTTGGGCTCTAGGAAATGATGATCTGGAGTTCTGTTTACGCACAAGATGAGTATGCTTAGCTGAGAGGAAATTGAAGGAGAGGATGCAAAAAGTGAAATGAGAAATCTGAGGGTACTATTTATAGGACCAGGGCATTTAATGAACGAAGAGGCAGGAAAGTCCCTTTGGCGTCTTTTCGTAACCCTCCACACGCGCGGGCACTGATCATGAATCGTCGGGTTATGGAAACAGTGAGACTTGACAGTCTGACAGGGCACCCTTTTCGAGAAAGCATTTATGACCATCTCATTTGTTTAAACAACCGGCGGTTGAGGGTCCTCAAGAGGTCACTAGCGCCATCGAGTTGTCCTTGGTTCATTCCCAGTAGCCAAGCATGAACCAAAAGGGGGCTATTGTAAGGAGTGCGGGCCCAGGCCCGTTTAACTTCGGGCCATGGCCCATGACCCGACGCACAAACTCAAGCCGTTGGGCCTTTAACTTCGATATGAACACATCTTCAGGCCCAATTAAAGCCCAAAAACCAAGACAGACCCGTCTCCCTTTAAACGTGTCAGAAACACGTTCATGCCGATCACGCTACTCCGTAAACAGGAGGAGCACATGTCGAGAACGCAAGGCGTTCTCAGTTGTCCAGTATTGCCTTTGGGAATATCTCTGCCAAGCGGGCTTTTGGAGGTGGGATTTAGTTATAATGCCACTACCACTTTCCCACCAGAACCCACCTAAAGATAGAATTGGACCCTCATTTGCACTAGTAAGGGGGACTAATCATGGCACCTTCACTTATCTAAGGCTATAAATAGGATAATGAAGAGAGAAATGGGGGTTGGCAATTCCGGAGAGAGAGAGAGAATTGGTAAGAAGGAACGACCAGACTAAGAAAAGAAAGTGACATTATGAGAAAAGGGTTTGTAAAAATAGGAGAATATTTAGGTCACCGAGCAGAGAACCAACCACAATAGGAAATCCAAAGTCCACAATACAAATAAATTGTGAGCCTAAGTAGAGGTTAAGCCTAACAACCATATTTTGGGTACGCACAATTACATTTTCAGTTATCTCAAAATGTTATCGTATTTAAAAAGTTAATTTGTATAATTTTCATATTTTTCTAGGATATTATTTAGTTTATTTGAAAAGCAAACACTCGTTTTTTCTTAATTCAAATTAAGTGACAATAATAGATCATTTTATTTGGGAGGGGGGGGATCATATGGGGTTTCCGAATGAAAAGAAAAATCATGAGCATGACGTTGCATCCCTAAGAGTAATATATGGGTAACATTAATGAGCTTCATTAATTAATTTTTTTTTTAATGATTTGATTGTTTAGTGGCAGCTCCATGAGTAACGGATAGTTACAAATTCATAACGAGATAAGATGATTTGAACTCTCAATATCTATATCAAGAGGAGATGCACAAAACTCTTAATATGAGCTTTACCAATTAATGTTTCATAGAATACAAACCTGGTACGTATCTGAAATACCCACATTTTTTTTCCTGGCATTGGACTCATAAGGGATATGGTACTAGTAGAGTAATAATACTACTCCAATGCTAAAATACTTTAATTAGAAATTTTTTGTTAGAACTATTTAAGGTACAATATTGTGAAGGAATTTTGTTAATTTAATTATTGGAGAATTCAATGGAGGAATATATTACAGGTCTATGGTATTTACTAGTTACAGTTTTATATATAGTATTATGAAATGAAATAAGTGATAATATTATGTGGACCTAAAGTTGCAATACCACCATTATTTTGTACCAGTTGGAGTCCTTAAAACATAGGGCGGGCCCTTAACATGTGCGTCGTTTGTACTTGTACAGTGTACACCAGGAATTAACACTCTTTTTCTCTCAAAAGAAAAAGATCGTGTTTATCCAAAACTTGAGATAGTCAGCTGTTCTTGTTTATCCATAAACTGCCAGCAAATCTTTTACGTGGAAGCAAAGCAAAGGAAGCAATTAATAGCATTAAAGCAAAACGCGTTCCAAGCAATTCGCCCAACACTATGAATCCCTTCTTTTATATTTATTTATTGCTTTCTAATTAAGCAGTATATCAGTATATAGTTGGTATGTCCTATCAATATATATGGTTGGTATGACATACCAACCGTATATAGTTATAAATATGAAAAAATTAGAACTATTAATGCAAGGTTTGTTTTGTAGACCAAAACAAATGTGTATAATATTGTATACTTTTTACAAATGTATATACAATGTTTTATATGCACATTTAAGTCTATAATGTAAACCTTATAATGATACTATAATATGAAAAATTCTTAGGTAATTCCGGAATATAATGAAATGGTACTCCCTCTTTTCATATTCATGATGGACGCACTATAAATGTGAGAGAAGGGAACATCATTCTCCGTGCTCCGTGCTCCAAGAGTACCTAAAAATTACTCTTATAATATAACCAATAGTTGTCCATATATATACATGTACCCCCACATAATCTTTTTTTAGATACCAGGATTGGTGTGCCTTTTCTAGCTAGCTCCCCTTCAAGATTTTAAAAGGTGTTATAAAAATAAGGTATTAAAAAAAACTTGAATAAATATATAAACAAATAAATATAATAATAGCTAGTTAGTAATCCATGTAATGTATTAGAAATTTTTTTGATTTTATTTTTTATTTTTTTACATATATTTTAAATAAGAAATTTGATAATTATAGTAATTGTTTATTAGTATGTATTTATTAAAATTTTATTTGAATATGAAACTTGTAAGTGCACAATTGCACCTGGACCCAAAGACAATCACGGGCTCAGGCCCAATGAGCCTTAAACAATAAAATTTGTAGAGCGTGGGCTTAGAACCTAGGTTAGAAGTACTGGGAGCTTAACAACAGGCTTTTGTAAATAAACACAAGTAAATAACGAACAATAATGACAAATGGATCTCCTCGGACTCGAGCCGAGGACTACTTCTTTGTTATTTCTCTTTCTTCCTTTAAGATTACAATTTCTTAATTTCTTTTTTAGTTTTCTCCTCCCCCTTTTTTCTTTGGCCTTTACCCCCCTTTTATACCTCCTTCCCTGATACCTTTTTGAACAGTGACTAGAAGTTTCCTCCTCACTGTTCAGGGGTCACCTCCCCATTAATGCGGCCAGGGAGGTAGGTGCAGAGCCTTTAATGCGGAGGTGACAGCCTTTACTCTTGATATTTTCTTTAATACCGGTGCATCTAGAAGATTCAGGATGTCCCCCTTTATCCATTAGTCTTTCCAGAATTATGCCTTGACCTTTATAATGAAATCTTGAGTTCTCTTGGATCTGTCCGAGGTGAAACTCTCCCTCGGCTGTATCCTCGGACCCTTGGTGTATGGGCCAAATCATAGAGTTTAATCCTGGAGCAAGTCGGCCCTCCATGTTACGGCCCAATGGCCCATATGCTCACTTGGGTCCTTTTTCTCCCCACAAAACTTATCTATTCTACCATTTAAATATATATATATATATATATATATATATATATATATATATATATATATATGACATGGTAAGATTTTAACGTAGGGTTTAAATATATTATAAAATTTAAAATTGTTAAAATATATATATATATATATTATAGTAATTACTTGTAAAATTGTGAGACTTTCAAAACTTATTTATAATAATACTAAGGAGTCAACCTGCTTCGATTTTATATATATATATTATAGATATTTTATAAATGTAGAATTTGTATATGGAATTATTTAGTCTACTATTTATAAATAATATGATGTGGCAATATCTTATGCATGGTAAAATAAATGAGGTTTTATAAGAAATTCTTATAGAATTTTAAACCAAATAAAAAAAATTATATATTAGAGTAATGATGTGAAAAATGTAGGCTTTAAAAACTTTTGAGTTAATATTAGAAGAAGTCAGGAAGAGCTTTGAAAGCTTTTGTCTCACGTGTCAAGAATGAAAGATAACTTGAAGATTAAAAGAAGAGTAGCTCTAGGGTCACAAATTATTCCATAACTTTTTTTGTCACAACTCTAATGTTGCAAACTGAATAGTTTACCATCATTTACACATGGACTCACTATTTTTTTTCTTCACCAATCACATTCTGCCATATAATAGTTTTGTAAGAAATTGTGAAAAATTTTATTGTCCTAGACTTTTCCTTACAAAAAGACCATATATGTTGAGTATTTCTTATTATTATATTCAAATTTAGTAACATACATATTTTGATTTTAATATGGTTTTATAAGATGTTATTAGAAAAAATCAACTACTTATCCATACAATCTTAGTCACTAGAGAAAAAAAAAACTAATGCATAATCAGCGAAAACTGATTATGCAGTTAATTGGGTGGCAAACGTGAGCATGGACATGTGCAATAGACAAAAGGATGGTAAGATGTTGACTTAAGTGTCTCTTATGCTTAGGTTCAAGAAAATCTCACTTTTTGGAAATAAGTTGTAGAATTCATGAATACTCAATCACTACAAGAAAATAGCTTTATTACAAGAAATTTTTTGTTACAAAATAAATAAATTTCTATGAGTGTCCCATTGAATTGACAATCATTTAAGCAAAATTACAAAATAAATTGCTATGAATTGACAATCAACAAAAATAAATAAACCCTAAATTGATCAAAATAATGGTGATGAATTGAAACCCTAAATTACAAAATAAATTACTTTGAGTGAGTGTGTGTCACTGAATTAACAATCAACTGAATTAACAATCAACTAATAAATCAATCAAAACACTGATGATGAATTGAAACCCTAAATTACAAAAATAAATTAAAAAATAAATTATTGCTATGAGTGACTTGTGCCACTGAATTAACAATTAACTAACCTAAATATATAAACCCTAAATCAATCAAACTATTGATAATTTGAAGGCCTAAATTACAAAATAAATTGCAATTAGTGAGTGAGTCAATGGATCGAGATAATTCCTGCTCTTTGAACCTCCATGGTATGACCAAGAGCTCCATGTCCACCATGGTCGGAGCTCTAAGCCCTTCTGATCATCACCAAAAATATCTCTCTCTAGACCTTCTCTTCTCCTCTCTTCGAGCTCTCCTTATATCTCTCCACATTAGACCACCATGGCTGATTCACTCAAGCTCATTGCCACTATCAACAACGGTAGTTTGCTCCTCAACCTTATCAACCCTCTCTGAATCAGACCACCATGGCCTCCTTGCTTTGGCGTGGTGACCAACTATAGCCATCTCGAGGTGGCTTCTAACTCTCAGAAGTTATTGCAACAATAAGTTATTGCAACAATAAGTTATTGCAACAATAAGTTATTGCAACAAAAATACTAATATATTGCATCGGTATTTTATTTGTTGCAAAATAGCTTTTTTCTTGTATAGTAAATTAATCAGTTTACTATTACCTAATTTTCGACAGTCATAAAAATTGTAGAGTTAGAATAACAATAGGATATTAGGTGAAAATCCTAGGAATACTATTCAAGGGACTAGAATGGAGATTGATAACTGATAATTGTACCCGAATGAGAATTGACTCGAGGATACAAGATTGAACATATGATTCCAATCTTATTCAACTTTCGAGAATCTGAGAATACTTTGTAGGATGGACTCTACATAGAGCTTAACTGATAAAGTCTTTGATGGTTGAATAAAAAATTTGTGGTTCAATCCTCGCATACACCATGATAGGCCAAAAACGTATTGACCCCTTGTGATGGATTAAGTTGATTAATTATCCAAGTTCAATTAATTAATCAAATTAACATGCAAACACGTGGTAGCACAAACAAATCACCAATTAAACTAAGTATGCAGCGGAAAATAAATAACACGGTGATTTGTTTACAAATGGAGAAAACCAACACAGCAAAAACCCCACCGGATAAATTTAAGGTTACCACTCCCGAAACTCCACTATTATCACGACAAGCGGTTATAAGTAAAGGAATCTCAAGTACCTTACCAACCTACAGTTGAACCCTTACCCCAATACCCAATTGGACTTGTTCTGTAGTGACAGTTTCTCATTTTGATGCAGGGCTCCCAAGTACGTGACTAACCAATTGTGCGGATCCCAGTACGCGACTTCAATCACCAACTAGAGAAGATTTGTTGACTGCAAAGTTCTTTAATTCATCCACACGATGAAGATCAAGAAGATGCTTGGTTACAAAACCCTATGGTGCAAAGACACAGCAACTTCTTCACAAGAAAGATGAACTAGGGCAAGAACTTCGTCTCAAGTTATAATTTGCATGAACAAAGAATTCTCAATACTTGTACAACTTGCCACACTTTGACGGCCCTTAAAATAATCTTTTTATATGTCTAGGGTTAGCAGAAAAGAAGGCCCAAAGACACATCCACGTATTAGAGTTAAAACAGAACTAGGAATCTGTTTTTCTTAAATCTCGACAGCTACAGCTGTCGAGCAGCTGTCGAGCCTCGAGGCTAGAACAGCTTCTTAAAGCTCTATAGATGCAGTTGTCGAGCCAACTGTCGAGCTTTAATGAAAAACACTTCTCAACTTGTTTCTTGAACAGACTTGCATGGCTTTAACGCTTGATCTTGAAACCTTGTTTCTTGAAGCATTAACCTCATCCTAAATCTACCCAATTACAAGTAAAGTGCATTTGGACAAAGAATTAGCCAATTACATAAATAATGAATGACATATGTTCTAAACAAGTGAAACACATATGTCCTAACACACCAAAAATCAATTAATAGCTTAGTTTAATGATAAAAAGCACAATTATCATAAGCTAACGTCATAAGTTGAAATTATATAATATATATATATATATATATATTAACATCACTTTTATGAGAGGAAAAAAAAAGCTATAAAAAAATTAATTACTTTTTTCTTTTATACAAAAATTCTACAAATATTTCCTAAATCAATTTCCATAAGATATCTGTAGGTGGACAATTTGTACCTGGACCCAAACGAGTGATGGGCTTAGGCCCAAAGAGCCTTATAAAATGAAATTTGTAGAGCGTGGGCTTGAAACCTAGGTTTTATGGATATTGGACAACAGATAGGTGGGCTAGATCGCCACTACCTACGCAATCAATGGATGAAAATAACGGAAACTCTCCTCGGACGTAAGCCGAGGATCACTTGTATTTCCTTTCTTTCTTTAAACAAAAGATTAAGACTGAAGATAATATGTACAGTGCTCTTTCTATCTCTTCCTCTCTCTTTTTTCTCCGATCCCCCTTTTCCTAATGCCTCTTTTCTTCCTTATAACGCTTTTTTCCTCCCTTTCCTCTTCCACGTGTAGCACAGATCTCCCAATTAGATACTTGTCCCATCCACCACTTTCTGGAAGTCTTCAAACAATAGCTGGAAGGCTGAACATTTACTGTTCAGAGGTCATTTCCCCATTAATGCGGCCAGAGAGGTAGGTGCAGGGTCTTTAATGCGGTGGTAGCAGCCTTTTCCCTTGATTTTTCTCATACGTTCCCCTTCTCTATAACTGTGTGGAACACATCTTTACCCAACAAGCTTTCCAGAATTCTCTCCCCAAACATCATGACGCGTCATACGATCTTCACTTGACTCAGCCGAGGAGATGCCTCTCCTCGGACAAGCTCATCAACTTTTTTAGTAAGAGCTGGTCTGTGGGCCTCAAAGGCTCTACTCGAATAAGCTCACACCGCCAAATCAGGCCCAAGGCCCAAATGCGTGTTCTGACCATTTTTACCCACACAATAGCCCCTCAAAATTTCATTTTTCTCCCCATCTGGGAAGGAAAGTGAAGTTTTGACACATCACCACAACCTTCACACACTTTTCAAATCTGCACGCGTGAAAACATCATCTCGCCTCTTTTAAACTGCCACTGACGCTTTGAAATCCACCAAACGCATATTAGTAGGCAACGCCTTGTCTCCCACATCCAACAATGCGATGCACATCCAACGGCTCAGGTCTTCTACTAAGATTTGGGAGGGATAACTCCCATTCAATGCTGCTTCCCATACGCCAAAACATCTAGGAAACCGAAATTCAACCTCTCACTTCAGAAATCAATCAAATCTCAAAAGTTCCTATTCCCTCTCCTCTCAAGAAGCTCGCGAAAAACCGTCTACCTCTTTCCCGTAAGTTCTCAAACTTTTAAGTTCATTTCTCCTCGGCTATTGTTCTCGGCCATTATTTATATCCTTCTCCTCTCTAAAATTTTACCCTTACCCCGACCTAATGGGTAGATTCAAGTGCCTAGTAGATACCATTGCCGGTATGGAGGGTTTTCGGACTAAGTATCGTATTCCTCAAAACGTAGGTTTAAGACATTGCCTTCCTGAAGCCATAGCTGACGATAGGGAAGAAGGAGAAGTTGTCATTCCCATCATCGCATTTTTAGAGGGTGGGATAACACTTCCTATGAAAAATGTAACCAGTGAGTACCTCCGCAACCATAAGCTATGCCCAGACCAATGCACACCTAACGTGTTTAGAGTTTTAGGTTGTGTCGATGCTCTAAACGAGCAAATGGGTCTGAACCTCACATGGCATGACGTCGTTTATATGTACGAGTGCCATAAGCTTAAAGACGTAGGATACTATCTCAAATCTAGATCTAGTATTGTTAGGCTCATATCCTGTCTTCCCAAATCCAACAAAGGTATGAAGGACAATTACCTGATTGCTTCTGGAATGTGTCATGACGGTCCTCATAGCCCAGTCGAATGGGGAACCCCAGGTGTGACTCCATAGGAATTAGATTCCTTAACCTATGACTTACTTGTTTTAATTTTATCGTTTCTGATTGTATGTAATTACTTCTTTATTTGGTATTCGTTGCTGATCTAAACATACTTGTATTCTCGGATGTTTTTGCAGACAAACAACACGTACGGCCCCGTCTGAGCCTTTGCAGCGTCGCGGACCTCTATCACATTCTACGATCTGAGGTGTTCGTAAGCAAAGACCTGCAAGTGAGAGCAGCCCATCTCATATTGGGATACAACCCATTGTTAGAGGACTTTCAAGATATCGACAACGCGATCATCACGAGTGACCAGAGACGCCGAAGGATAGACATCTCAAGACCTGGCTTTCTTTCTGCCCACGAACTACCGGACGATCCCTCGATTATCCTCTACGTACACCCAATCACAACAGTTCCTCTTTCGGTGCACTCTCAGGCAACAGCTATCCGAGAAGAGTCAACATCTTCATAACAATCACTCGAAGAGGAAATAGATCAGTTCCGACTTGAGGAAGCTGAGAGACCCATAGAGAGCCATATTTTCACCATCTCGGACGAAGAAAACGAACCTTTCGAGAGTTCAGGTGTAAAGGGCTTAGTGACTACGCAAGTTGACATTAGTGCCGAGGAAGAAGAGATGTCTAGCCTAAGAGCACTGATGACCAGGAGGGGCACACAAGCTCCCAAAAAGGACGCAGTTGGATCTCAACCTCCTCCCAAGCTGCCACTACCTCCTCCTCCTTCCAACCCCAAGATTCATGCCCCTGATCCCAAAAAGAAAAGGAAAAACGAGGCCGAGGAGGCAGAAATGGCGAAACAGAAGAAACTAAAGCAACAACAACAAAAAGTTGCCAAGGATGGAACGCGCGCCCACTCTGTGGAGATAGGGGAAAGCCATGATATGGCCGAGGTGCACCGCACGCAGGCTAATTGGTCTCCTGCATTGGAACTAGATGGGGTTCCAATTCCCAGCCACTCCAGCATAAGGGAGTTCCAGAGAGGACATGGCTATCACTTGGCGAACGCCCTGGAACAGCCTCTTCTTCTTCCAAAGGACATGGAGGCTTTGGAGAGTATGACCCAACCCCACCTCTTTCTCTGCCTAAAAAGGGACCTGGCTTTGGTAAGTGTCCTCCAACTACTTCTATCTCACTGTTTCTATTATATTTTTGTATAAAGTCTTTCATATGTGTTTCTATGTTGTTTCTGTCATAATGTGCTTGTTCAATATTTCAACGTAAGCCATCCAAGAAGTTTTTGTTGTTGAGAAATGGGTAGAGGACTCTCGGAAACAGGCAACGGCTGAGCTCCAAGTTAGAGTTGAGACCGAAAAGGCCTTAGGCCGTGCCGTGGCAGACAACGAGGATCTGGCCAAAAAATTGGCAGACGAGAAGAAAGAGAGAAACAGTGCCGAGGCCGGCCTCAGAACTACTAAGGCCCAAGTGGAGGGGCAGCGCAAACTTCTGCACCAAAAAGAAGAGGATCTATCCAAGGCTCAGCAAGAAAATTCAGACTTAAAAAATGAGCTTGCTCAAGCCAAGGAAGAGGCCTGTACCCTCAGGGAAACCATGGAGGTTGCCAAGAAGGCTTCTTACAATGAAGGGGTTAAGGCAATGGAAACCCGGCTGACCAAAGCGCTAGCAGAATTGTGTAGGGAGTACTATCAACAAGTTTGGGCAGAAGCCCTAAACGTGGCAGGAGTCCCCACAACTTCTGAATGGAGGAAGTCCGAGAACATCTGGATTCCATGGGAGATCCGAGTGATTGAAGACCTTCCTCCCATTTCAACTACCTCTGTGACAGTGCCTTCGATACAGCCATCTCCAATTCAAGATCCTATTCCACCTCCTAAAGAACTTACTAGTTCCGATAAAGAGAGGGAACAAGGTGACAAGGCTGAGGAGCGCCTGAGAGAGAATGCTGAACAAGATGCTCCTCCATAAGTCCAAGCCCCATCTGAAGCTGAGCCCAAGCATACAAAGGAGGAGGGCAAAGTGAAAGAGACTACTAAGAAGTCCGAGCAAGACCCTCCACCTAAGCTTAAGGCATCGGCCATCTAGGACTTTTTCTTTATGTAGCTTTTTTCTTTTTCTTTTTTTGTTTCAGGACTCTTGTTTTGATCCTTTTATTCTAGGATTTAATTTTCAATGTACCCACCGACAGTATTAATGACAAGTTCAAAAGATTGCTCTTTACTGCATTGCCAATTTTCTTTACTAAAATATTTACCTCTTTTACCTTAATGCAAATTACATGCGTAGCACAATTGACTTAACATCCCAACGTACAGAGAAATCTTCTTAATGCCTCAGCCAATACTAATAATCCGACATGAAACTATGCTCACTTTACCAACTTAAATTATCAATAGATAAACTATGTATTGAAACTGTAATATCTGAAGTGCAACAGGATGCAGTTGAATATGCATGGATATATCTGGACTTAAGATAGGAGAAACACAATTTAAGACTTGATTTGATGTTTAACTTGGACAAAAAGCAAACCAGTAAACTTACTATGGTGTATGGCCCAAGAATCAAGTCTTATTCAAATCTCTGTCAGATACTTAAAAAAACAAAGCAAAATGTTAATTTTTCTAAAGTAGATAATCCGAGGACCAAACGTAACCAATGTTCTGTTTAACACTTAATAAAATATCAATTTTCACGAGGTATGTGGTCCGAGGAGCCGAGCATGACCAAGTTTCTGTTTGATACTTATAAATATGAACAACAATGTTAATTTCTCCAAAGTAGATGGCCCAAGGACCAGACATAACTAAGGTTCTGTTTAACACTTAAATAAATATCAATTTCCACGAGGTATGTGGTCTGAGGAGCCATGCATGACCAAGTTTCTGTTTGATACTTATAAGAATGAACGGTAATGTTAATTTCCCCAAAGTAGATGGCCCGAGGACCAGACGTAACTAAGGTTCTGTTTAACACTTAAATAAATATCAATTTCCACGAGATATGTGGTCCGAGGAGCCATACATGACCAAGTTTCTGTTTGATACTTATAAAAATGAACCAAATCATAACACAATAATAATAGAACAAAGAATGACAAAAGAGTCTTTCATTAATAATAGTACATTCGTAGGTTATTTACATTCCATGGACGTTGTACAACTTTTTCATCTAAGTCTGCTAGACAATATATCCCTATGCCCGCTACAGAAATAATTCGATATGGCCCTTCCTAGGTAGGTCCTAGCTTTCCCCATGCTGAGTTCTTGGTTGTACCCAAGACCTTCCTTAATACTAAGTCTCCAGGTGCAAGTGGCATCAGCTTCACATGAGCATCATACCCTCGTTTGAGCTTATGTTGATAATAAGCTAGCTGAACCATGGCGGCCTCTCGCCGTTCCTCAACTAGATCCAAGCTTTTCTCTAGCTAACCATCATTATTGCTTGGGATGAAAGAGCTCGTCTTCAACGTCGGAAACCCAATTTCCAAAGGGATCACGGCCTCAGCCCCATAAGTCATGGAAAAGGACGTTTCTCCCATGGATATTCGCGGTGTAGTCCGATATGTCCACAGAACATGTGGCAACTCATCCACCCACCTTCCCGTTGCATCATCCTGCCTCTTCTTGAGTCCACTTACTATAACTTTGTTAACTGCCTCAACCTACCCATTTCCTTGCGGATAAACTAGAGTGGAGTATCTATTCGTGATACCTAGGCCGCAACAATATTTTCTAAAGGCCTTACTATCAAACTGCATGCCATTATCTGAAATAAGAGTATGAGGTATCCTAAACCTAGTGATAATGTTCTTCTAAACAAACTTCTTTGCATCCATATCTCTAATGTTTGACAAAGGCTCAGCTTCAACCCACTTGGTAAAGTAATCGGTTCCTACGAGCAACCACCTTTTATTTCCCACAGCCTTTGGGAAAGGCCCTACTATATCCAATCCCCATTGAGCGAATGGCCAAGGACTAGACAAAGGATTAAGTACACCACCGGGCTGATGGATGTTAGGAGCAAATCTCTGGCATTAGTCACATTTTCTCGCATAATCTTGAGCCTCTCTCTGCATATTAGGCCACTAATATCCCTAGGTCAGAGCTCTATGAGCTAAAGACCTTCCCTCTGTATGACTTCCATAAATCCCTTCATTCAACTCCTCTAACAGTGACTCCGTTGCTTCAGGGTGTATACACAGCAAGTACGGCCCTGAAAAGAAGCGTTTATACAGCTTCTGATCCTCGGACAACCAAAAGCGGGGCGCCTTTCTATGAACTTTATCTGCCTCAGATCTCTCTTCGGGCAGGACATCACCCTTAAGAAAGGATATTATGGGGTCCATCCAACTAAGTCCGAACCTAACTTGATGAATATGGACAACACTAGTAGCTGTCCGAGCAGGTTTCAACAAATCTTCAATGAGAATGACTCGGGGCAAACCTTGAGCCGAAGATGTTGCAAGTGTGGCTAATGAATCAGCGTGTGTGTTCCCACTCCTAGATATATGCATCAAGGTAAAAGAGTCAAGTTTGGATTGTAAACACCTGACCAAGGTCAAATATTCTTGCATTCTTGGATCCCTAGCCTCTAATGTTCCCATCACTTGGCCTACAACTAACTGAGAATCCAAGAACATTTGGACTGACTTTCCCCCCATTTTCTGAACCGTATCCATCCCAACCAGTACAGCTTCGTACTTAGCCTCATTATTAGTGACTGAGAATCTCAATCTCAACGATTTCTCAAAAGTAATTCCTTCAGGGAATACCAAAACTAGCCCCACACCTGATCCTCTTTGGTTTGCCGCGCCATCGACGTACACTTTCCAAATTGGAAGTTCCCTGCACGAAATCATGCCAAATGATTTTCCATCCTTGTGCAACCCCTTTACACTCTCTTCTAATGAAGGTTTAGCGAACTCTGCCACTAAATCAACAAAGACCTGGCCTTTGACAGAAGTGCGAGGCATATATTTAATATCAAAAGCCTCCAATATAGTTCCCCACTCAACTATCCTCCCCGAGTAATCAGCATTTTGCAATACCGACATAAGAGGGAACTGGGTCAAAACAACAACTGTATGGGATTGAAAATAATGAGGAAGCTTATGCGTAGCATGCACTACAGCCAGAATCGCTTTCTCCAACGGCAAATAACGCACTTCAGCTTCATGTAGAGATTTGCTCACATAGTAAACTGGTCTCTGTATACCACTATCATCCGGTATTAAAACCAAGCTGATGGCGTGAATAGCCACCGCTATATACGCAAACAAGATTTCATCCACCTCTGGCCGAGACATGATGGGTGGTCGAGAAAGATACTCTTTAAGTTGTTTAAAAGCTAAGGCACACTCCTTGGTCCATTCGAATCCCTTCCACTTATTTAGCAGCTGGAAGAAAGGTCTACACCTATCAGCAGATCGAGAAATAAACCTGTTGAGAGCAGCAGTCATCCCCGCTAGCTTCTGAACTTCCTTTGGATTCCGAGGAGGTTGCAAGCTGTTAATTGCCCTAACTTGTGCCGGATTTACTTCTATTCCTCTATGAGTCACCATGTAGCCTAGGAATTTACCAGAGCCTATGCCAAAAGAGCATTTAGAGGCGTTAAGACGCAATTTGTACTTCTTGAGGGTTTGGAAGGTGTCATCCAAATCTTTCACATGCATTGACACGACCTTTCTTTTCACCACCATGTCATCTACATACACTTCAATAGTCTTTCCTAGTTGCGACTCGAACATCCTGGTCATCATCCTTTGATAGGTAGCCCCTGCATTTTTCAAACCAAAAGGCATCACCTTATATTGGTAATTCCTTGTAGGAGTAATGAAGGTTGTCTTCTCCTGATCACCCTGGGCCAAAGGTATTTAGTGATAGCCTTGGAAAGCATCCAAAAAACTCATCCGAGGATGCCCAACCATAGCATCCACCAACTGATCTATGCGAGGCATCGGAAATGAATCCTTAGGACAAGCCTTGTTCAGATCAGTAAAGTCCACACACACTCTCCACTTTTCGTTCTTCTTCTTCACCACCACAGTATGAACCAACCATTCCGAATAAAAAACTTCTTTCATTGCCCCAGCCCTTTTAAGCTTGAGCACCTCTTCCTTGACAACCTCAGCATATTCTTTAGAAGAACGCCGAGGTGGTTGCCTCCTCGGGACAACAGTAGGATTAACGTTCAAATGATGGCAAATGAAGCTTGGATCAACCCTAGGGGCCTCATAGGGATCCCAGGCACATACGTCGATATTGTTTTTCAAAAACATAACCAATTCCACCTTCTCTTGATGTGGTAACCGAACGCCAACCTGAAAGAACTTTTCAGGATCATCATCTATAAGAGATCTTTCTAACTCTTTACATGTTACTTCCTCTACTGTCACCGCACTGGGCGCATCCAAAGACGTTAATTGCTATAAGTTCTCCGCAGCCGAGACTGAGGACTCTGGTTCGGATTGATGTAGTATTGCAGCCGATATGCATTGTCTTGCTGCTGATTGGCTCCCAAGAATTTCTTCAATCAATCCCCCCGATGGGAACTTCACCTTGACATGTAGAGTTGAGGAAACAGCACCCAAAGCATGCAACCAAAGCCTTGCGATGATGGCCGTGTATGGAGAATAAGCGTCAACCACAATGAAATCCACATCAACTGTTTCCGGACCTGACTGCACAAGCAAGCGAATCTGTCCCTTTGGTATGACGGCCTTTCCTTTAAAACTTATTAGTGGTGATTCATAAGCCGGAAGGTCTTCGAGCTTTAAATTAAGTCCCTTAAATAAATCAGGGTACATAATATCAGCACCACTACCCTGATCCACCATCACTCTCTTCACATCATAGCCCCATATCCTTAGTGTAACCACCAGGGCATCGTCATGGGGTTGAATGGTCCCAACCCTATCTTCGTCCGAAAAGCCCAAAATAGGTGGAGTTCCCACCTTAGTCCTTTTGGGCCTCGAGCCAGACTCCTCGACGAGAATATGTGATACTGACATCACCCTAGTGGGACAGGAACTAGTCCTGCCAGGAGTAGCGAAAATGACGTTGATCATTCCCAAGGGAGGTCTGTATGAGTTGTTCCTTTGGTTAATCAAACCTGAATGACTTCCTTGTTCATTTGGATGATACAAGAATTGTTTTAACTTTCCTTAACAAACCAACTGCTCGAAATGGTTCCATAATGTTCGGCAGTTCTCGGTGGTGTGGCCTACGTCCTGATGATAGTGGCAAACGAGGTTCTAGTTCCGCTTCATAGGATCTCCAGCCATCTTACTGGGCCATTTGAAGTATGGTTCCTTCCGGATCTTCCCCAGCAATTGATGCACCGGTTCTCGAAACACGGTGTTGACTGCCTGAGGAGTGGCTGAACCAAACTGCCCAGCGAAATCTCTCATCGGCCTGCTGTTATTGTATCTATCCGACCTGAAATCCCTTCTCTCTTGAAGGATAACCTTCGCCTTCCCCTTATCTTGCTGTTGATCTTCCTCAACTCTTTTGTACTTGTCAATATGATCCATGAGCCGACGTACACTCCGTACAGGCTTTTTGGTAAGAGATTTCCTTAAGTCGTGATCAGTTGGGAAGCCCACCTTGAAAGTGTTAATTGCCACCTCGTCAAAATTGCCATTAATTTCATTAAACATCTCCCAATATCTATTCGAATACATTTTCAAGGTTTCTCCTTCCCTTATGGCCATGGAAAATAACGAGTCCACATGCCAAAGAACTCTACTGCATGTAATGAAGCGAGATCTAAATGCCCTAGTGAGCTCCATGAAGGAATCAATAGAACCTTCCTTCAGGCCGTTAAACCATCTCATAGCAACGGGTCCCAAGCTAGAGGGGAAGACTTTGCACATTAAGGTTTCATTCTTAGAGTGTACTGCCATCCTCTGATTTAAATGACTCACGGGCTCCACTGGGTCTGTCCTACCATTATAGATGGTGAACGTGGGTTGAGTGAACAGTAGTGGAAGCTTTCCCTTTTCGATCCTACATGAGAAAGGAAACTTAGAGATCTAATGCAACACCTTGCTCATAGCATCGTTTCCCAAGCCCCTGGAAGAAGACTTCTTATCCCTGAACTAGGAAGGTCGTCTTTCTCATACGAGAAAGTTTCGCTAGGAGGAATCCTAGACCTTGGCCAGTAACTACTACCCTGAGAGCCCTCAGAAGAAGGATCAGAAAGAGATGGTGTCCGCCTCCGTCTCGCACAGCACAACTTCTTCTTAAGGTGATCAATCTCCTTCTCCATGGCCTCCGCATCATCCTCTTAGGGGACTCTGATTCCACTACGCGAATGACTCCTACCAGGGTGCACCGTATGTACACTACCCTCTCGATCCCTCTCATGTTCAAGTCGCTGGAAATGATCCTCAGGCTGGGACCCTTGAGACTCTACATGATGCAGACCTAAGCCTGCCATAGTATTCCAATTCCTTAAGCACAAGGATTCCCACAGACAGCACCAATTGTAGGTGGACAATTTGTACCCGGACCCAAACGAGTGATGGGCTTAGGCCCAAATAGCCTTATACAATGAAATTTGTTGAGCGTGAGCTTGAAACCTAGGCTTTACGGATATTGGACAACAGATAGGTGGGCTAGATCGCCACTACCTACGCAATCAATGGATGAAAATAAAGGAAACTCTCCTCAGACGTAAGCCGAGGATCACTTATATTGCCTTTCTTTCTTTAAATAAAAGATTAAGACTGAAGATAATATGTACAGTGCTCTCTCTATCTCTTCCTCTCTCTTTTTCTCTGATCCCCCTTTTCCTAATGCCTCTTTTCTTCCTTATATCTATTTTTTCCTCCCTTTCCTCTTCCACGTGTAGCACAGATCTCCTAATTAGATACTTGTCTCATCCACCACTTTTTGGAAGTCTTCAAACAATAGCTGGAAAGCTGAACATTTACTGTTCAGAGGTCATTTCCCCATTAATGCGGCTAGAGAGGTAGGTGTAGGGTCTTTAATGCGATGGTAGCGGCCTTTTCCCTTGATATTTCTCATACGTTCCCCCTCTCTATAACTGTATGGAACACATCTTTACCCAACAAGCTTTCCAGAATTCTCTCCCCAAACATCATGACGTGTCATACGATCTTCACTTGACTCAGCCTAGGATATGCCTCTACGCGGACAAGCTCATCAACTTTTATAGTAAGAGCTGGCCTGTGGGTCTCAAAAGCTCTGCTCGGACAAGCTCACACTGTCAAATCAGGTCCAAGGCCTAAATGCGTGTTCTGACCATTTTTACCCACACAATATCCATTAACTTTTCTCTTTCTTTATATAATAACTTTATTATGTACATGTTAAAATTTTATTTTTGGCCCCCCATTCTTGAAATCCTAGTTGTGTGACCTCCAATCCTTATCAAGCTATATGGCAAAAAGGAGAAGCGTGTGGGAAGGGAAATGTCAAAGGTTGAACTCGGAGAAGATAAGAAAAACGAAGCTCAAACGTTATGCCGACCACGCTGCTGTATGAATATGTATGTACGAAGGTCCAACGTAATAGCCGACCAAGATGATGTACGTAAGAGTGCGTGCGTGCACATGCCGTTCAGTTTCAAATGCCATACTGCTTTAACTTTTTATCACAAAATAACGGCTACTCCTCCATACTCCGGAAAATTTGTTTACTTGTATAAATTTGCAGAATGGGCTTTGAGCTTTCTAACTCAAAAGTACCAAAAGAGTTGGGAATAATGGAGAAGAATCAGAATAGTTTCATTAAATTTCTCAACGTATAGAACCATTTTTCATATATCTTATTGCAATCATAAATGCCAGAAGTCAGCGCTTCACATTTGTTCAATAAACCAGTGTGTTAATAGAAGTCTTTGCAGGATGGGCAACTGAGAGAGATCTATCATGGGAATTCAACAAAATCCTTTTGAATTGTGGCTATCAACGTAACTATAGTATGGTTCATTGTCCCTGCTCAAAATATATTAAAAAAATAAGAATGTAGGTTCATTGAATTTTTCAAACTATATATGCAAAATTCTTATATGTAGATTATTTGATTATGTCCTCACTCCTCACCCTCTTTCGTGAGCTTTGAGCGTGAGTTTCATATTTGAAGAGTGGTCAGAGTTGAGTGTAGAGGTAAGATATAGAATACAGGTTTATGAGTCATTGGATACATGTTTAACTTACCAAAAGATGATAGCAAACAAAAAAAAAATATTTTAAGACGTTGGTTTGGGCCTCAAAAGAAAAAGAAAAAAATATTTGTTGCTTCAAATTTTAAGCTTTTTCCTTTTAACAAGCGTAAGAGTACATCATTAATTACAGATTAATGATGCAGCAGTATATACATACAGTATTATTTATTTTATGCTAACATTACATAACACCATCCTTAAAAAAAAAAAAAAGCTATAATCACTTCAAGTCTTCAACATGGATTTGCGTCTGATGCATTGGATCTTTTTGTGTATCGATCCTATAGTACAGTGCTATGGATCTTTTTGTGTCCTCTGTATAGTACAGGGACAAACTTACACATGGATTTGCTTATGATGATAATTGGGTAATGTTATTGGTGCTCTAAGAAAAGTAATTGGATTGAAGAAGCCTAGGAACAGTAAAGAAACCGCTAAACTTGCTCTGTAAACAATTGCCCGTGGATTTTCCTTCCTTTTGCCACATTTCGCGCAGAGGGTTGTACGTATGGGAGCTAGCCATACCCGAAGTCATTACCTTAACTACAAGGAAAAGAATCCTCAAGTGTACATCCGAAAAAATGATAAAAAGGGCTATATTTGCCAGGGAACTTGACATAGGACACAATTTAGTATTTAATTATTGTAATTTTTTAATTTTGGTATTTGATTTGTAATTTTTATTATTTTAGGTTTAGGTTTAGGTTTAGGGTTATTGTTTATTTGTTTATAGGTGTTTTTAATGCTTTTTTAGGTTCCTGTTATGGTTAGGTATTAATTAAAAGTTATTTTAGAATATATTTTCTTGTCTGTTAAGTTTTACGGAGCTCTTAAATAGGTCCCTAAATCTGTAAACATTTTTCAATATTATTGATATTAATAAAATTCAATTTTTTGTCTTTCTATTTTCTGAGGAATTCTAGACCTTTCCTCCTTGTAGATTCAAGGAACCCTCGTGGATTCAAGGAACCCTCATGGATTCGAGGTTATTTTTAGAAGCAAACATGTTTTGTTTCTTGTTTTCTAAAAATAAACGTGTTCTACTTCTTGATACTTCCACATTCTTGCATCAGAAATGAAAGTTCCTAAAATGAAAACTATTAGTTGTTAGGTTTAGTGCTCTTAAATCCTATTATATGATGCTATGTATGACATTATGTATGACTTAATGTTATATTAATAAAGTTGTTTTATTATAATATAAAATAATGGTAACATAAATATTGGACATTATCATATAGTCCATTAGATGCATAGTATGTGATTTATGTAATTTAGTCATAGAAGATATAAGTCACAAGGTCTTTGTAAATTCAAAATTTTAGTTCGTAGTCGGTAATAAAATTGAGCATTTCATCTGCGAAGACTATAATTGTCACGCCCCGAACCCAACTATAAAGATAGGCACGTGACAACCACCTCACGCTTATAAAGTAAGCACCGTACAAGTGTGCAAGGCCTTTGTAGCAACTAAAATTTATCCTAAAAAATTAAATCAAATAAATCCAATATACCTCAACAATTTCTTTATAAATAGATCTCTAATAATTTAATAGGAACAAAATCCAAACCTCATGTACATAATGCTGATTGGCCAATGAATATAAAACTATTTGAAGACCATCAAATCCCAAAATCTCTAAACTTCTTTTCATGCTCACAACACAACATCAAAACTCTCAAAACTTGCTATTCTTCCCAATCTGAAACTGGAGGGGAAAAAGGGGGGTTGAGTTGACAACTTA
Organism: Castanea sativa; assembly: GCF_040712315.1. Classification (NCBI taxonomy): domain Eukaryota; kingdom Viridiplantae; phylum Streptophyta; class Magnoliopsida; order Fagales; family Fagaceae; genus Castanea; species Castanea sativa. The sequence goes on from NC_134022.1 coordinate 17,192,360, forward strand.
ATAAGTAACCACCAAAGTCCTAATAAGTTCTATCAAGCAATAGATCTGCAATGTAATAAGATGTAATATGAGTTTTCAAAAGTTATAATATACTATGGGTTTTCAAAAATAACTAAAGAAATTTCATAGTCTTAAAATAATAAGTTACAAATAGATCACATACATTAATCTTACAAATATATATATCATAGATGGTTTAGAAAGTAGTCAGTTTTCCATATGTCAAAAGTCATAACTTACAATAGGTTCCAAAAATACATAAGCAGTTTAGATGACTCAAAATAGTTCAAATAGTCAAACATTTCCAAAATCACATATGTAGTTCTAAGGACTTGAAATAGTTCAAATATTCAAACGTAATTCATATTTTTAATAATCTTATGACTATAGTCACACTATATCCCCATGACTGGGCACTAGAGTACTAATGAATAACTCTCATTGGCTGGGTATCAGAGTACCAATAAATAACCCCCATTGGTTTAAGTATCAGAATACTAATGAATAACCCTCATTTGTTGGATATCCAAGTACCAATGAATAACCTCATTGGTTTGGGTATCAGAATACCAATGAATAACCCTCATTGACTGGGTATCAAAGTACCAATGAATAACCCTCATTGGTCTGGGTATCATAATCAATTCATAGTCAGATTGTCCATAATTATATATATGAAATCATAGTTCTAACAAAAATTATCTTACTCAAATACATATATATATATAATCATATATTCAATATTCAAATATATTTGTGATATTTCTATATTCTTTACTTTAAATCAATATAGCTAAAAAAAAAATTAAATAAAATAAATCTTATATCCAATGCTTATATATATTTGTGAAAACTCTTTATTCTTTACTCTGAATCAGTATAGCTAAAAACAATTAAATAAAATATATCAGATATTCAGTAATCAAATATATTTGTGCTAATTCTTTACTTGAAATTAGTAATACAATAGAAATAAAAATTCTAACAATTATAAACAATTTTCAGTAGTTAAAAATACATTAATATAAACAAAATAAAACCCAATTAGGAGAAGGATGCTTACCTCGGCTAGTTCACCACAAAGAACTTCTCCCTAACACTTTCTCTAAAATCCTTAGATCTTACCTAACAATTTATAAGCACAATTTACTCAATAATCAAATAATTTAAGAAAAACTTACAATGGTACCCGACCAGAAAAAAGACTATTAAAAATACCCCATAATTGTCTGCTTATCTCCCACCAAAATTCCACCTATTATCATATTTTTCTATATATATGCCACCATTAATGCCTTGAAAGATAAGGCTGCTCTTGGTGTTATATCACACTAAGAAGGACAACGTGGGCCATCCTTCAAGTACTGCACCTACTTTTCTTCTTCTTCTTCTTTTTTTTTTTTTTTTTTTAGCCGACATCTTCAACAAATTCACTGTTACATACGGCCCTCTTTTTTTTTCTTTTTTCTTTTTTTGACTTGTCAGACCTCAAACCTAAACCTATACTCACTAGACCCTTTTTTTTTTCCCTCCAAATCCATCAGTTCAGTGCAATTTCCTGGCACAAACACTGTGCAGAAAACTGAACCCTCACCCGCTTAAACTTGCAGCTTCAATATGCGATCAACACTAAACCTAGAAAAATCTGTAAGTATGCCGTTCAGTTTACAAAAGATAAATCTAAGCTTTTCTTCGTTTGCATCCTTAAAATTTTTGAATATTTAAATAATTTCTCTGGTCAAAATACTCACATAAAAAAATTAAAAAAAAAACTCTAATTCCAAATAAAGCTTAAATTTGACAAGAAAGAGATTCTTAGGCGCTTACCTCAAGAGTGTAGTCAAACCTTCTCTACTTCAGTCCTTTGAGTAGTCTCCTCTCTCAAAATATCTCCCCATATACGTTAACTTAATATGCTTATATATATAGCTAGGGTTTCAACCTTATTTTCTAAAAACTCTCTTATAATTATAAATTATAAAATTAACCCCACAAAAGATTTACTTAAATACCCTTCCTTTTAATCTTTTTTTTTTTCCAGGTATTACAATCTCCCCCACTTATAAGAATCCAGTCCTCTGAATTCATCACAAGTTGAACAAATTATCACGCTTCCACTGCGCTACTCTAAAGCCACAATTGTATCGATCTATACAAATTTATCACTCATCACCATGGTTCAAAACTATTTCACAACATATGCGTAGACTTTTCTTTCCCAAGATTTGTAAAATAAATTTTTTTAAAGAAAATGGAGTCATGGTGCTTCCGCTGCATAATACATGGAGTCATGATGCTTCCGCTGCATAATACAATACCACTATAAAATCTCTTACTCAATTACCCATAGTTTAAGAACAATCATATTACGAAAAAAAAAATATAAGATTCTTTAAAGATATACATATCTCTAGTCTAAATAGCTCTCTAAGTTCCTTTCAATATGAATAAAAGTTCCAAGGCCCATTCGTTTAGATTAACCCCACTAACTGATTTTCCATCAATTATTAATTTCAACAAAATTCCAAGGCCTAAGTAAACTCCAAAAATTACAAGGGAAAATCTACAATTTTGATATCCACCATAGACCATTGAATGCTAGCATCCATTTAATTCTATACCTCAAAATTAAGTAGTGCATCCAAAGTTTCAATCCTTCCTAAGTTCAAAACTAATTTACAACATATGCGTATATCACTATATCTTTTCTTCCTCAAGTTTTTTAAGAAAAATAAATTCCAAAATCTCCATAAATAATCAATTGAGCATTGATATAAGGTCTTTCATAGAACCTCTATCTTAACCATAAATTATCTTCTCAAATAAGCAACACTTATTCACCTATAATCTCCAAATGATACTTGGCTGGAACTCATTGAAGAGTTGGGTTCCTTATAATTACATTGCCTATTATGTAAACAAATCTCTAAGTATACATCGGTTAGAAGGGAATAGTCCATGAAGAATCTCAACCGCCTTCTTTTCCTTTTCTTTTCTTTTTTTCTTTTTTGTTTACCTTGCCAATAATAGTCCCAGTAGTTTATAATAGTCTAGAACTTAAGAGTACTCTGCAATTTATAAACACTAACCATCTGCCAATATAAAACAAAAGGTACAGCAATTGACTAAAATTCAAATTGTAATAGTCTTTCAAAATAAACTCTCTTGCATCCCAACTCCTTCAATATCCAATCAAAAATATGGTTCACTAGTCCAATTCAATACTATCACATACTTGTGTTCTATCCACTTCATTTTCTATTGAGCCAATCCATTAACTCTTATCAGTTAAGTTCAAAGAATTACATTTCTGGCATCAAAACTTATTTCCCCAGGATATTAAACAATCCTCCAAGTCCATAGAAAGAAATTGAGGACCTCAAACTTCTAAGTAACAGAACATGTCTCAAAAACATTTAGGGACTACCTCACACATAAATTAGGCTATGGTAATCCATGTAGGTCAACCCTAATAAGAAAGATGATCCAAAAGAAGGTCAGTCCTTAACATTAGAATCCAAGGAAGTCCACCGATATATTACTAAATTCTTTAAACACCCTCAGAATTTATACAATAACATATAATAAAATGCGAACTACAATAACCACAAATTAATTTCCTTCACACTATGAACTTTCCGTTAATTTCCTTACTCCATATAAACTAAAATCAAGGAATCATAGCTCTAACATCGAACTTTAATCCCTAAATAAAGTTCTGCAATTTCCAATTCCCTAAAAGCACTCCAAATGTTGAATAGGGAATATAGTAAACTATCATTCAATAATTAAACCTATGAGAATCTCCTACAGATCAAACTAACCTTAGGTAGGTCGACTATATTAGGCAAAACTATCAAATGAGTTTTCAAAAGATCAGTCACACAACAGCAGGAAGATTTCATTTGCTTGTTCTTTTCTCACTCTCTTTTCCCTTTAATAAGAAGAAGAAATTTTAATAACCAATCTGATCAATTACAAAATTTTCAAGAATAAAAATACACCCACTTAATACTAGTATAAGATCATAGAAGTAAATCAATTAAAATCCTCCCTTTCGTATTTATAAGTCACGTATGCATAACCACATAGACATAAATATCAAAACCTTCATTTATGACCTAACATATGATGGAACCTCACTTACACTTCTCATCAAGTCATCAAAAGAACACTATCTATGACCTAATAACCTTCATAAACAATGACTAAAACTATAATCCCTAGTGTGTAAATTTTATTCCAAATCAAATCCTAGTATAGAGTCTGCAAGATCATAACCTAAGCTCTAATACCATTAAAATTGTCACGCCCCAAACCCAACTATAAAGATAGGAACGTGACAACCGCCTCACGCGTATAAAGTAAGCACCGTACAAGTGTGCAAGGCCTTCTTAGCAACTAAAATTTATCCTCAAAAATTAAATCAAATAAATCCAAAATACCTCAACAATTTCTTTATGAATAAATCGCCAATAATTTAATAGGAACAAAATCCAAACCTCATGTACATAATGCCAATTGGCCAATGAATATAAAACTATTAGAAGACGATCCAATTCCAAAATCTCTAAGCTTCTTTTCCTGCTCACAAAACTCCCAAAACTTGTTATTCTTCCCAATCTGAAACTGGAGGGGAAAAAAGGGGGGGGGGTAAGTTGACAACTCAATAAGTAACCAAAGTCCTAATAAGTTCTATCAAGCAATAGATCTGCAAAGTAATAAGATGTAATATGAGTTTTCAAAAGTTTTAATAGACTATAGGTTTTCAAAAATAACTAAAGAAGTTTCATAGTCTTAAAATAATAAGTTACAAATAGATCACACACATTAATGTTACAAATATATATCATAGATGGTTTAGAAAGTAGTCAGTTTTCCATATATCAAAAGTTATAACTTACAATAGGTTCCAAAAATACTTAAGCAGTTTAAATGACTCAAAATAGTTCAAATACTCAAACATTTCCAAAATCACATATGTAGTTTTAAGGACTCGAAATAGTTCAAATATTCAAACGTAATTCATATTCTTAAAAATCTTATGACTATGGTCACACTATATCCCTGTAACTAGGTATCAGAGTACTAATGAATAACCCTCATTGGCTGGGTATCAAAGTACCAATGAATAACCCCTATTGGTTTAGGTATCAGAATACTAATGAATAACCTCCATTTGCTGGGCATCTGAGTACCAATGAATAACCCTCATTAGTTTGGGTATCAAAATACCAATGAATAATCCTCATTGGCTGGGTATCAAAGTACCAATAAATAACCTCCATTGGCCTGGGTATCAGAATCAATTCATAGTCAAATTGTCCATAATCATATATATGAAATCATAGTTCTAACAAAAATTATCTTATTCAAATTCATATATATAATCATATATTCAATATTCAAATATATTTGTGATATTTCTATATTCTTTACTTTAAATCAATATAGCTAAAAAAACAATTAAATAAAATAAATCTTATTTTCAATGCTCATATATATTTGTGAAAATTCTTTATTCTTTACTTTGAATCAGTATAACTAAAAACAATTAAATAAAATATATCACATATTCAGTAATCAGATATATTTGTGATAATTCTTTACTTGAAATTAGTAATACAATAGAAATAAAAATTCTAACAATTATAAACAATTTTCAGTAGTTAAAAATACATTAATATAAACAAAATAAAACTCAATTAGGATAAGGTTACTTACCTCGGCTAGTTCACTACAAAGAACTTCTCCCTAACACTTAATCTAAAATCCTTAGATCTCACCTAGCAATTTATAAGCACAATTTACTC